>NC_044396.1:3636363-3939393 GCF_006542625.1 Nomascus leucogenys
ACCGCATGTTCTCACTCACAGGTGGGAATTGAACAATGGAACTCATGGACACAGGAAGGGGAACATCACACTCCAGGGACTGTTGTGGGTTGGGGGAAGAGGGAGGGACAGCATTAGGAGATATACCTAATGCTAAATGACGAGTTAATGGGTGCAGCAAACCAACACGGCACATGGATACATATGTAACAAACCTGTACATTGTGCACATGTACCCTAAATCCTATAGTAATAAAAAGAAAAACAAGAGACTTTGAAAGGAGCACTTAATATAGAAAGGAAAGACTGCTACCAGCTAATATAAAAACACACTTAAACACACAGACCAGTGTCACTGTAAAGCAACCACACAAACAAGCCAACATAATAACCAGCTAACAGAAAAATGACAGAATCAAATGCACACATATCAATACTAACCTTGAATGTAAACGGACTATATGTCCCACTTAAAAGGCATAGAGTGGCAAACTGGATAAAAAAGCAAGACCCAATGGTATACTGTCTTCAAGAGACCCATTTCACATGTAATGACACTCATAGGCTCAAAATAAAGGGATGGAGGAAAATCTACCAAGCAAATGGAAAACAGAATAAAAGCAGAAGTTACAATTTCAGATAAAACAGATTTCAGACAAAACTAATTTCAGACAAAACAGATTTCAAACCAACGAAGATCAAAAAAGACAAAGAAGGGCATTACATAATTGTAAAGGGCTCAGTTCAACAAGAAAACCTAACCATCCTAAATATATATGCACACAACACAGGAGTACTTAGATTCGTAAGGCAAGTTCTTAGAGACCTACAAGGAGACACAGGCTCCCACACAATAATGGTGGGAGACTTCAACACTCCACTAACAGTATTAGACAGATCATGAAGGTAGAATATTAACAAAGATATTTAGAACCTAAATTCAATATTGGACCAAATGGATCTGATAGACATTGATAGAAGTTTTCACCCCAAAACAACAGAATATACATTTTTCTCATCACCACATGGCACATACTCTAAAATCAGCTACATAATTGGACATAAAACAATCCTCAAAAAATGCAAAATAACCAAAATCATACCAAACACACTCTATGACCACAGCACAATTAAAAAAAAGCAGGACCATGAAAATCACTGAAAATCATGCAGTTACATGGATAAGTAATGAAATTAAGGCAGTAATCAAGAAGTTCTTTGAAAATAATGAGGACAAACATACAACATACCAGAATCTCTGGGACACAGCTAAGGCAGTGTTAAGAGCGAAATTCATAGCACTAAATACCCACATCAAAAAATTGGAAAGATCTGAAATTAGCAACGTAATTTCATAACTAAAAGAATTAGAGAAGCAAAAACAAGTCAACCCCAAAGCTAGGAGAAGATGAGAAATAACAAAACTCAGAGCTGAACTGAAGGAAAATGAGTCACAAAAACACCTTTCAAAAGATCAACCAAACCAGGAGTTGATTTTCTTGAAAAAAATTAATAAAATAGATAAGCCACTAGCTAGACTAATGAAGAAGAAAAGAGAGAAGATCCAAACAAACATAATAAGAAATGATGAAGGGAATGTTACTACTGACCCCACAGAAATAAAAACAACCATCAGAAACTCTTATACATAAACTCGAAAACCTAAAAGAGATAGATAAACTTCTGGGCACATACATCCTCACAAGACTGAGCAAGGAAGAAATCGATTCCCTGAACAGACCAATAACAAGCTCCCAAATTGAATCCATAATACACAGCCTACCAACTAAAAAAAGCCTGGACCCTGATAGAAACACAACCAAATTCTACCAGATATACAAAGAAAAGCTGGTGCCATTCCTTTGCCATTTCCCAAAAATTGAGGAGGAGAGACTCCTCCCCAACCTATTATATGAGGTTAGCATTATCTTGATACTAAAACCTGGCAGAGACACAATAAAAAAAGAAAAACTTCAAGCCAATATCCTTGATGAAGATCAATGCAAAAATTCTCAACAAAATACCTGCAAATTGAATCCAGCAGCGCATCAAAATCTAATCCACCATGATCAAGTAGGCTTCATCCCTAGGATGCAAGGCTGGTTCAACATATGCAAATCATTAAATGTGATTCATCACATAAACAGAACTAAAGACAAAAACCACATGATTATCTCAATAGACACAGAAAAGGCTTTTGATAAAATTCAATACCCCTTCATGTTAAAAACTCCCAGTAAATCAGGTATTGAAGAAACATACCTCAAAATAATAAGAGCCTAAGAGCCATCTATGAAAAATGCACAGCCAACATTATACTGACTGGGCAAAATCTGGAAGCATCTACCTTTAAAACTGTCAAATGACAGGGATGTCCTCTCTCACCACTTCTATTCAACACAGTATTGGAAGCCCTGGCCAGGGCAATCAGGAAAGAGAAAGAAATAAAATGCATTCAAATAGGAAGAGAGGAAGTCACACCCTCTCTCTTTGCAGATGACATGATTCTATATCTAGAAAATGCCATAATCTCAGCCCCAAAGCTCCTTCAACTGATAAACAACTCCAGCAAAGTTGCAGGATACAAAATCAATGTACTAAAGTCACTAGCATTCCTATATACCAACAACAGCCAAACTGATAATCAAATCAGAAAGGCAAACCCATTCACAATTGCCACAGAAAAACAATAAAATCCTTAGGAATACAGCTAACCAGGGAGAAGAAAGATCTCTGCAACAAGCATTACAAAACACTGCTCAAAGAAATCAGAGAAGACACAAACAAATGAAAAAAAACATCCCATGCTCATGGATAGGAAGAATCAATATAATTAAAATGACTAGACTGCCCAAAGCAATTTATAGATTCAATGCTATTCTTATCAAACTGCCAACAATGTTCTTCATAGAACTAGAAAAAACTATTTTAAAATTCATATGGAACCATAAACAAGCCTGAATAGTCAAGGCAATCCTAAGCAAAAAGAACAAAGCTGGAGACATCACATAACCCAACTTCAAACTATACTGCAAGGGTACAGTAACCAAAATAGCATGGTACTGGTATAAAAACAGGCACACAGATCAGTGGAACAGAATAGAGAGCCCAGAAATAAAGCTACACATCTATGACCATTTTATCTTTGACAAAGCTGACAAAAGCAAGCAATGGGGAAAAAAAACTCCCTATTCAACAAATGGTGCTGGGATAACTGGCTAGCCATATACAGAAGATTGAAGCTGGACTCCTGCCTTACATCATACACAAAAATCAACTCAAGATGGATTAAAGACATAAATGTAAAACCCAAAATTCTAAAAATCCTGGAAGACAACATAGGCAATACCATCCTGGACATAGGAATGGGCAAAGATTTCGTGACAAAGACACCAAAAGCAATCAGAACAAAAGCAAAACTTGACAAATGAAATCTAATTAAACCTAAGAGCTTCTGCACAGCAAAAGAAAGTATCCACAGAGTAAACAGACAACCTACGAAGAGGGGAGAAAATATTTCAAAATTATGCATCTCACAGAGGCCTAATATATCTATAGGATTAGGCATCTATAAGGAATTTGAACGAATTTACAAGAGAAAAATAACCCCATTAAAAAAGTGGGCAAAGGACATGAACAGACACTTCTCGAAAGAAGACATAAATGTGGCCAACAAACATAGGGAAAAAAAGCTCAACATCACTGATTATTAGATAAATGCAAATCAAAACCACAGTGAGATACCACCTCACACCAGTCAGAATGGCTATTATTAAAACGTCAAAAAACAACAGATGCTGGTGAGGTTGTGGAGAAAAGGGAACACTTATACACTGTTGGGAGTGTAAATTACTTCAACCATTGTGGAAAGCAGTATGGTAATTCTTCAAAGACCTAAGAAGAGAACTACCATTTGACCCAGCAATCCCTGGAGTGCGGATATACACAGAGGAATAGAAATCATTCTACCATGAAGACACATACACAAGAATGTTCATTGCAGCACTATTCGTAATAGCAAAGACATGGAATCAACCGAAATGTCTGTCAATGACTGACTGGATTAAAAAAATGTAGTACATATACACCATGGAATGCTATGCAGCCATAAAAAAAGAATGAGATCATGCCTTTTGCAGTAACATGAACAGAGCTGGAGGCTATTATCCTTAGCAAACTCAAACAGGAACAGAAAACCAAATACCACATGTTCTCATCTATAAGTGGGAGCTAAATAATAAGAACTTAAGAACACAAAGAAAGAAAGAGCAAACACTGGGGTCTACTTGAGGGTGGAGGGTGGGAGGGGGGAGAGGAGCAGAAATGATAACTATTGGGTACTAGGCTTAATATTGGTTGATGAAATAATATTTACAACAGCCCCCATGAAAGATGTTTACCTGTATAATAATCCTTCACAGGTACCCCCAAACCTAAAAGTTAAAAATAAAATTAAATAAATAAAATTTAAAAAAACTTATGTCCATGCAGAAACCTGCATATGGATGTTTATAGCAGCTTTATTTATAATTGCCAAAACTTGGAAGGAACTAAAATCTCCTTCATTCAGTAGGGAAATGGATAAACTATGGTATATCCAAATAATGAAATATTATTCAAAACTAAAAAAGAAATGAGCTCTCAAGCCACGAAAAGACATGGAGGAACCTTAACTGCAAGTTACTAAGTGAAAGAAGTCAATCTGAAAAGTCAATCAATACTGTATGATTCCAACTATGTAACATTTGAGAAAAGGCAAAAATATGAAGATAGTAAAATGATCAGGGGTTGCCAGGATTTATAGGGGAGGGAGAAACGGATAGGCAAAAACACAGAGGATTTTAGGACAGTGAAAATACTCTATATCACACTATAATGGTGAATATACATCATTATATATTTGTCCAAACCCATGGAATGTACACCAAGAGTGAACCCTACTGTAAACTACAGACTTTGGGTAATAAGGATATGTCAATATAGGTTCATCAATTGTAACAAACGTTACACTCTGGTGGAGGATGTTGTGATGGGGGAGGTTGGTGCCTGCATGGGGCAGGTGGCATATGAGACACTTCTGTAGCTTCCTCTCAATGTTGCTGTGAACCTAAATCCTCTCTAACAATGTGATCTTTCTAAAAAAAAAAAAAAAAAAAAAAAGGTAGGGAGATTATTAAAATATGTTTATTTCAATGCAGAGATTTGGGATTCTCAGAAAGTCTCTAATATGGGAAATTAGTATGTAAAATATATCATATTTCCAATCAGCTAAGAAAGAATACACAATCAGTGGTATTGAGGCAGTTCTACATACATATTGAAATAAATAACATATCCTATTTCATTCAATACAATTTCAAAACAATTGATATCTTTACTAACGTAGGACAATGTTAACATAGATGCAGGGGACAGGGTGGAGCAAGATGTGTTATGCAGGAAGGTGTGCTTTGGTTGTTAAATACAATTGGGCATTGTGGTCAGAAAATGTGGCCTGTACAGTTTTATAAGTTAATACATTTGTTAGTATATTCTTTGTGGCTTATATCATGGTAAATTTTTTTCTAAATGCTATGTGTGTATTTTTTAAATGTATAAATTTACTTGATGAAAATGTTTCTGTATCACACACATATATATTATACACACACATAAAATATATATATACCCACTTATATGTAGGTATGTATAAATACACACATGTATGTACGTATATATGTATATATATGTATGTATGTATGTATGTATAATCAAGCTTCTAAACTGGTTATTCGATTCCTTTCTGTATTAATTACTTGTTCTACCAATTTGATAGGTGTACTCCTGAAAGGAATATTTTAAATTTTCCTACTATGAATATTGATTCTTCCTTGTATTTTTAAGCTTATATACTTGACTGTCAGGCCTATAAATTGGTTATTCAGTTCCTCCTTATTTTACCAATTTAATGTGTACTCCTAAGGGAAATATTTTAAGTCTGCCTACTATGAATTCTTTCTTGTACTTTTTGGCTTTTCTATATATATTTCAAAGCTTTACTTTATGGGCATAAAAGTTCTTAAAGTATATCATGGAGTACTTATATATAATAAATATTTTAAAATCTCTGTAACAAATACAATGTACCTCACTTTAAATTCTATTGTTTCAGATACTAGCAATGCAATATCAATTGTCTCATTATTATTTTATTAGTAAATATTTTTCCATTTTTCTTTGTGTTCACCATTCTGTATCATCTTGTTCCTGGTGTGTCTTTTATATAGATTATGCAAAGATTTTTAAGCCAATCTAGGAATCTTTGATTTGATTAAATAATTTAATACATTTATATTTATTAAAATTCCTGCTCTGTCTGGACTTGTTTCTGGTATCTCCTTTTGTTTTCCATTTCTCATGCTCTCCCATGTGATGCCTTTAATGTGCTATTCTTAACTTGGTAATTTAACTAAATATTACTTACTTTTTGGTATTATGTTTCTAATTATTTGGAAGTAACACACTTATATTCTAGAGATTACTTTTAAATTTTCAACACATATGTTAATACTTTTCCATCAATATCACAGATCACTACCCATGTTACTCCCCCCCAATAAAAATTACAAAAAGTTTGCTTAACACATATTTTGCTCTTAGATTTTTCACTTCTTTATCTTTATCCAATCTATCTGTATATTCAAATTACTTTACCTTCCAATTAACTAATTCTCTAATTTGCTCTATTCTTTCTATTATGCAACCCTGTCTACTTTCTTGAAAGTTAAAAAACTATATTTTGGGCTGGGAACATTTTCATTAAACTTTACATTTTGAAGTAATTGTAGACTCATATTCAGTTGTTAGAAATAATATAAAGAAATCCCATGTACATTTTATTCATGTTCCCCCATTGGTAATATTTTGCAAAACTATAGAAGAATATCATAATCAGGGTATTCATATTGACAAAATCAGGATATAGAACATTTTGATCACAATAAGAATCCCTGATGTTGTTTTATTGTTTCGTTCACTTTCCTCGTTTCCTTACTCCATCCCTGACACCCACAAATCACAAATAAAAATTTTGTCACTATTTTATAGATGTAATCACACAATCATATAATACATAAACTTTTCATTTGGCTTTTTTCACTCAGCATATTTCTCTAGAAATTCATCTAGATTTTTGCATGGATTAATAGCTTATTTTTTTTAACTGCTGAATAGTATTCCCTGTCATGGATGCACCACATTTGTTTAATGATTCAGCCACATCTGGGTTGTTCCTAGTTTTTACTATTGTAAATAATACCGCTAGAAACATCATGTACAAGTTTTTGTGTTAACATAAATCTTCACTTCTCTGGGATAAGTGTTCAGGAGTGTGAACACTGATATTCGGTAGTTGCATATCTACTTTAAAATAATGTTGGCTCACACCTGTAATCCCAGCACTTTGAGAGGCTGAGACAGGCGGATTGCTTAAGCCCAGGAGTTCCAGACCAGCCTGGGCAACATGGTGAAACCCTGTCTCTACCAAAAATACAAAAATTAGCTGGGCATGGTGGTGCATGCCTGTAATCCCAGCTACTCGGGAGCCTGAGGCAGAAGGATCATTTGAACCCAGGAGACGGAGGTTGCAGTGAGCTGAGATTGTGCCACTGCACGCCAGCCTGGGTGGCAGAGCAAGACTCTGTCTTAAAAAATAAAAAAATAAAAAAAATTAGCCAGGCATAGAGCATCACGTGCCTGTAGTCCCAGCTACTTGGGAGTCTAAGTTGGGAGGATCCCTTGAGTCCAGGGAGGTAGAAGCTGCCGTGAACCAAGATCATGCCACTGCACTCCAACCTGGGCCGCAGAGTAAGACCCTGTCTCATAAATAAATAAATAAATGTAAAAATAATAGAATAATTTGTCAAAGCGTTTTCCAGAGTGATTGGACCATTTTATATTCTCACCTGCAATGCATGAGTGATTCAGTCTCTCTTCATCCTCACCATCATTTGGTGGTCTCAGTTTTATTTTAGCCATTCGGATAGAGGTGTGTAGTGATTTCTCATTGTGGTTTTAATTTGTATTGCTCTAATGGCAAATGGTTTTGAACATCTTTTCATGTGCTTATTTACCATCGGTATACACTCTTATGTGAAATGTCTCTTCTTGTCTTTTACCTATTTTCTAATTGCATTTAGGTTATTAGAGGGAGTGTTGGTTAATTTGTTTTGTTTATACAAGTAGTCTCCCCTTATCTTGCAGGTATTCATTCCAAGACCCCCAATGGATGCCTGAAACTATATACAGTACCAAACCCTACTTATACACAAATTTCTTCTTTTCCTCTTCACAATTTCATGAAGCTTCATTCTTAATGTATATTTTAGCAATCTCAGCCTGTGACTTTTTTCTTTCCCTATTAAGGAGAGCACTTTCACCTTTTTACTTAAGCACGTTAAGGCTTCTCTTTGGCATATCTGAATTGCCAGAATCACTACTTTTGCATTTAGGGGCCATTACTAAGTCAAATAAGGGTTACCTGAACTCAAGCACTGAGATACCACAACAGTCAATCTGATAACTGAGACTGCTACTAAGTGACTGACAGGTGGGTGGGTGGAATAGACAGTGTGGGGACGCTGGACAAAGGAATGATTCACACCTCACCCAAATCGAGTGGGACAGGGTCAGACTTAATAATGCTACTCAGAATGATATGCAATTTAAAACTTATGAATTGTTTATTTCTGGAATTTTCTGTTTAGTATTTTTGGGCCATGGTTGACCATGAGTAACTGAAACCACAGATAAGAGGGGGCTACTACACTGCTGAGTTTGAGAGCTCTGTATTCTATAAATAGATCTTATCCATTTGTTAGATGTGTGCTTTGAAAATATTTTCTCCTACCCAGTAACTTGTCTTCTAATCTTAATACAGTCTTTCACAGAACAAGAGTTTTTAATTTTGCTGAGGTCCAATTTATCAATATGTCCTCCTATAGACTGTGCTTATGCTGTCAAGTCTAAGTGTAACTCTAAATCTCCAGGAACTTTCCTTAGAATTTCCTTGTTTTTATTTTTTAAAATTTACATCTATAACTTTTATTGACAAATATTATATTTATGATGTACAATGTGATATTTTTATATATTATAGATTGTGAAATGACTAAATCATGCTGATTAACATATCTGTTACCTCACATACTTATCATTTTTGTTTGTGGTAAAAACATCTAAAATCTACTCTGTTAGGAATTTTCAAGTATACAATACATTATTATTAACTACAGCCACTGTGCTATAAAATAGAGCCCAGAATTTATTCCTTCTGTCTAACTGAAACCTCATGTCGTTTGACCAACATCTCCCAATCTTTCTCCTCACACACTCCACCCTCAACCCCTGATGTGTTAGGCCATTCTTGCTTTGCTATAAAGAAATACCTAAAACTGGATAATTTATAAAGAAAAGAGGTTTAATTGGCTTACAGTTCCGCAGGCTATACAAGAAGTGTGGCACTGGCATCTGCTCAGCTTCTGGGACGGCCTCAGGGAGCTTTTACTCATGACAGAAGGTGACGTGGGAGCAGGCATGTTTCATGGCAAAAGCAGGATGGGCAGGGGGGCACAGGAGTAGGTGCCACACCACTTAAACAGATCTCATGAGAACTCACTCCTATCATGAGGCCAGCACCAAGCCATGAGGGATCTGCCACCAGGACTCAAACCCTTCCCACCAGGCCCCACCTTCAACACTAGGGATTACACCTCAACGTGAGATAGGGAGGGGACATCCACACTATATTTTCTGGTACCCAGTTCAATTTTTTTAGATTTCCCATATATGTGACATCATTAAATCTGTGATATACTTTAAGTTAATTTTTGTACAAGGTGTGGTGAGGTCGAGCTTTGGTTTTCTGCCAATGGATATCCAAATGCTCCAGCAGCATTGATAGTTGAAAAAGCTATCCTCCCTCCATTGAACTACTTCCATACTTTGACAACCCTCATGAATGGGATTGGCACCCTTAGAAGAGGCCCAAGAGAGCTCCTTTGCCCTTTCCGTGTGAAGACACATAGAGAAGCCACCATCTACGAATCAGAAAGTGGGCCCTCACCAGACACCAAATCTGCCAGGCACCTTGATCTTGGACTTCCAGCCTCCAGAACTATGAGAAATAAATTTCTATGGTTTATAAGTCGCCTAATTTATAGTATTTTCATTATAGCAGCCAGAAGGTACAAAGATAGCAGATTACATTGATTTTCTAACTGGATTATCCTTGTATCTCTGTAAGAAACCTGACTTGGTCGTAGTGCATAAGTTTTTTTTTTTTTAATTTCTGAATTCTGTTAATTTTGTTAGGTTTTTTTGTGTCTATATTCATAATGTAATGAATTTTATCTGTAGTTTTCCTTTTTTGTACAGTTTTTGTCTGGTTTTGGCAAAAGGGTAAAACTAGCTTCATAAAATAAACTGGGAAGTATTCCCTCCTCTTCTGGAAGAGAGTGTATAGAATTAGTATTGATTATTTTTAAAATATTTGATGATAATCTTCACTGAATTGGTTTGGGCCAGAAGATCTTTTCTTGGGAATTTTTCAAAATGCAAATTCAATTCAATTATATACTTCAGGTTCCATGAATTGTCCAATTTGTATTTTCAAAGACTTTGTCTATTTCAATTAAGTTGTCAATTATGCGTATAGAGTCATCCCTAGTATTCCCTTATTATTCTTTTGATGTCTGCAGTCTATAGTGATGTCCCATTTCATTCCTGTTTTTGAATTGAGATCATGTATGTATGCAATTTTTTTATCCAATAACATATCAATCCACCTGTTTTCAATTTGGGGCTACTAGAAATAAACCTCACTTGCCAAACTTTTTTCCAAAATGGTTGGACCATTTTGCATTCCCACTATTAGTATATAAGTTCTAATTGCTCCAAATCTTCACCAACACTTGTTAAAGTCAGTCTTTATAACTTTAGACATTCTAATGAATGGGTAGTGGGTTTAGCTGTATTTCCCTAATGATATTGAGCAGCTATTCATTCTCTTACTTTGCCACCTATACATCTTCTTATGAAAAGTGTCTATTCAATTATGTTGTTTATTTATTGAATTGTGTTTTTCTCTTCTTATCATAGTGTTTTAACAAAAGTATTCTTTATATATAATAGACAGGAGTCCTTTTTCAGATATATAGTCTATCTTTGGTTTGCCTTTTCATTTTCTTAACAATGTCTTTTGAAGAACAAATGTTTAATTTTAAATAAGTCCATTTTATTGATTTTTTACAGTTTATATATTTCTGTCATATTTAAGAAATACTTTCCAAACCCAAGCTCACAAAAATTATCTCCTACACTCTCTTTGAGAAGAAAAAAGGTTTTACATTTAGGTAATAATTCATTTCAATTTACACCAATACTGCACTGCCTTTTCTTTTACTTATAACTGATTTAATGACTGTTGAAGTCAGGTAGCATATATAATTGAACATATTAATAGTATTGAGTTTTCCTATGCATAAATAAGAATACATCTCTTCATTTATTTAGATATTCTTTAATTTTTTCAAGAGCTTTTATACTTTTTAGTATAGGGGTCTTATATATCTTTTCAAAATTTAATTCCTAAGTATTTCATATTTTAATACCATTATAAATGGTACTTTTACTATTTTAATTTCTGATGGTTGTTTGCTTGAACATAAATATGTAATTGATTACCTGTTACATAAATAGGTAATTGTAAAAGATACCTTGCACCTAAAACCTTAATTAACTTATTATTTCTTGTATCTTTTTTGTAGATCCCCTCTAATTTTTTACGTAGACTAAAAATTGTTAAGATGTCAATTCTGCCTAACAGCACCTATAAATTCAACACAATACCAATCAAAATTCCAGCAGGTATTTTTATATGAAAATTAACAAAATGATCCTAAAATTTATATGAAAATGAAAAGGATCTAGTACATATAATTCTTAAAACCCCCAAACAACCCAAATAAAAACGGGCAACATATTTGGACAGACACATTACCAAAGATACATGGAAGGCAAATAATCACAAGAAAAGAAAATTCGTTGCATTAGAGATCAGGGAAGTATAAATTAAAATAACAATGAGATATCATTACAAACCTATTAGAACGGCTAATGGGTTTCTGGCTAAAAAGACTGTCAATACCAAGTTTGGGTGAGGATATGGAACAACTGGAACTCCTATACGCTGTTCACAGAAATGTAGAATTATACATCCACTTTAATAGCTAGTTTATTTAAAATTTTAACATATACCTACCATATAGTTCAGTCAATCCACTCCAGGTATTTACATAAGAAAAATGAAAGCACTCAGCAATAAAAAGAAATAAAAAATTGGTAACATGCTGCAACATGGATGAATATTAAAATAATTAGGTTAATAATTATTAACTTAAAGATGTTAAAGAGGATACACCAAAAAGAAGTTGCATAGTGTGTGATTCCATATACATGAAACTCTAAAAAATGAAACCTAATCCATAGTGACAAAAACTCCATCAGTCATTGCCTGAAGATGCAGATGGAGTAAGGAGAAGAGGAATTACAAACAGGCTTCTAGATAGTAGGAAGGTCATATGAGGAGCCTGTTCCAACTGAGACAATGCATTTTAAGGTACTTTCCAGGAAATTCCAAACAGTATTTTCACTACATATGCTGTGGTTTGAATGTGGCCCCTTCAGAATTCATATGTTGCCAATCTGAGGGGGTTTATAAGTGAGGTCTTTAAGTGATGATTAGACCAAGAAAGCTTCTCCCTCATTAATGGGATTAGAGCCCTTTTAAAAGAGGCTTCATAGAGTGTTGGGCTAGCTTGCCTTCTGCCTTCTGCCATACAAGGACAAAGTAAGAGGGCCCTCACCAGACCAAATGCCAGCACCATGATCTTGGACTTCCCAGCCTCCAGAACTGTGAGAAATAAAGGCATTGTGTAATAGCAGCAGAAAAACTAAGACAACACATCATTGACTCTGTGTCACTGACTACATATAGGTGCAAAGAAGATGCCACCATTCGTAATAAAGAAATTCTGTACACAAAGGAGAAAGTGTCTCCCTCAGCACTGTTTCTTATTTTGCAGCACTCTTATGCATTTATTGTTTAAATACTTTTTCAGCTATCTCAAAATGATTTTGAGAGGGAGAAGAGGAAAATGCATATGCTTAGTTAACCAGAATTGCAAATTTTCTTTACTCAGATTTTTAGCTATTTATTGTAGAAGCCATTTCCTTGTATAAACATTGACGAAATTCTTAACTACATTCACATAATTTACTATTTAAAGAAACCCAGTGGGTGAACTATTTTGCAAATACTGATTTCCTAGGTGCTCTTTAAAATTATTTTTAGTAATTTTTCTTTTGAGGTAATTTTAAATTATAGAAAAAGTATAGGAACAATACAAATAATTCCTTATTCCATTCACATAGAGACCACATTCAAATTTTGTCAACTTCCCCAATAATCTCTTTCATAACAGAAGTATTCTATCTAGAACCATATTTTGCACTTAGTTGCCATATCCCTTCAGTCTGAGGCCTCTCTTGACCCTCATGACTTTAACATTTTTGAAAACTCTAGAAAAGTTACTTTGTAGATTTTCTTTATTAGCTTTATGAGATATTTTCTCATTATTCAGTTCAGGTTATACATGATTGTCAGGAAAATCACAAAACAATGCTGTGTTGTTTTAAATGCATCCTATCATGGGCATACAATATTGTTTTATCCCATCACTTGAACGAAGTAGTGTCTGCCTGGTTTCTTTATTGTAAACTTACTTTTTCCCTTTGTAATTTACAAGTATTTTGTAGGAAGATACTTAGAGATTATGTAACATCTTATTGTTTATCCAACTTTTACCCATTAATTTTAGTACTGATTAATGTTTCTTGCCTGAATTATCTTTCAGGTGGTTGCCAAGTAGTGATTTTCTAATTCCATCATCCTTCTACTTTTATTAGTTGGCATTCTACCATAAGGTAAAGCTTCTCTTCTCCCCATGAATTGAACACATTCCACATTCCATTAGATCCCAGTGAAGTAAAATATTCCTGTTTTATTCAGTAAAATAATCTGTTACTATCATTCTTTATTTTGACCCTCAAGTCGTCTTAGGGGTAGGCACCTCCTCTGTGGCCTTTGATACATACCTACTATTCTTTGAGCGCTTCCTTACTTTTTGACATATGATACTCCAAACCTTGCTTAGCCCCAAACCTGGAATCAACCACTTCTTCAAGGACACCTCGTTCTACTTAATGGAGAATGGTATTTAGAAACCAAAATGTGGATGCTAGGTGTGCTCATTGCTACCAGGATGTTGCTATTCCCAGGCCCTTCCAGTAGACAGAGCTGAGAAGAAAATGTAGGCATATGCGCTTAAGTATATGTAAATACATACAAATCTATATTTGTTTCTATTACATCTATACCTATTTCTATTATTGAAAGCCATGAGATCACACCAACACCTCCTATTTCAATCCAACACAACAAGGTTCATTCTAGCATTCCCTATACTATCTCTGTGACTCCTATGTCCATCAGTAAGGAGGCTGACTTGAATATATATATTTTTCAATATATTTAATTATTTTCTGAATACTCTGCCCCCACCTTGTATGTAACAAATCTTCTGACCCTGCCAGGCCACTGCCCACTCAGCCCCTTTCTTTAATCGTGCTCCAATAATTTCCAGGTGAACTCCCAACTTAGCTGTCCTTGTCATATGGGTCTTAGCTGTTCTCTTTGTATGGTTCATGGCTTCTTAACTGAATTATGAAAAAAAGGGAGCAAAGCCTATGTTATTTTTGTAGTCTCATATTTCCATTGATCACATTCTCTTAAGAGAGACCCATAAACATTAAAATACTATTTTTTTCCTTTTTTGTGATGGGGTCTCACTCTGTTGCCCAGGCTGGAGTGCAATGGCATAATCTTGGCTCACTGCAACCTCCACTTCCTGGGTTCAAGCGATTCTCCTGCCTCAGCCTCCTGAGGAGCTGGGATTACAGATGTGCACTGCCATGCCTGGCTTAATTTTTGAATTTTTAGTAGAGATGTGGTTTCACAGCGTTGGCCAGGCTGGTCTTAGGTCTTGAACTCCTGACCTCAAGTGATCCAGCTGCCTCAGCCTCCCGAAGTGCTAGGACTACAGGCATGAGCCATCATGCCCGCCCAAAATATTATTTCTTTTTTCAAGTTTATTGAAGCCATATTGGTATACATATATATTATTATTTCTAAGGTTATCTAGTGATTTACTGAATTGATTTTGAGTCACTTTATTAAGCTATTTAAAAGCTGCATGAAAATAAAATACATTAAGGCAGAAATGAAAAGTAAATGGGCTGGTAATAGAAACATGTTATTTAAAGTAACATTTTAAAAAACCATTTTGAAGTAAATCAATGACAACACTTAACTTGGACTCTAGGCAAAATTTTATAAAATGGAACTGCTTTCTTTGTCTTCTGCCTCCTCTAAATGCTCTGAGATCATAAAGATTAATTCAAATTTTGATATAGGAAAAGTCTTCATAACTTTGAGCACTGGGGAAGATCACCTGACAATCATTACTCCAAAAAATATATTTACAATATTTAAGTTGAACATATTATAAGTACCAAGATTATATTTTGTTACTTCTCTAATAAAAGCATTTTCCTAATCATTTTTATTAAAATGACATTTTTATCTTTATTAATGACAAATTATTTTTAAACATTAAAATATCTTTCTGGAGGAGAATTTTACCTCTGGCCATAAATGAGTAACTAGTATCCTTCTTATCCCCAAACCACTGCCCTGAACAATCATAAGCCTGCCTAAATTAGACAAAAATATTCCTTTTCATGTATTAAACAACAGGTAGCCCAAGGCTGTGATCCTTATGAGAGGGGGAACAACCAAAGGAGATCTCCACAGACACCACAGCTCTCTGATAAAAGCAAGGGGCATTTTTTAGGTATGATCAGGGAGGTCAATAAAGTGAAATAATGGGCTTGCTGAGGGTTGGCAGCAAATTGGAGTCCAGGGTTGCACGCATGGCTGGAAGATGTGCAGTGGGGTACCAGAGAAGAGCAAGCTGGGCAACAGCAAAATATATAAGTGATGCAGGCTTTGACCGTAAGTTTGATAAGTCCATTTCATAACATATATGCCAAATCAGTTAATGCAAATTTACACCATGTGAGTAGAAGCACTTTGAGCGGAACAGAGCAGGTGATAGAGCAATTCCATTCTATTTGGAGTGGGTCATACCACACTTAGAGAAATGTAGTGACTTCGGTCTGCCACATCTTCAGTACACAGATTTAAAAATTCTATGGTGATTTTATGAAGATCTCTGCTATTCGGCTTCTTAATAACTTAAGATTTCACACTCTTGTGAGTGTGATCAGGCCTGAACTAATATATATAACTGCCCTGAGCACCCTTCCAATCAATAATAACGGGAGAAACTCAAAGTTTCTATTTCTTTATATAAAATGTGTGTGTGTATACAAACACACATGGAATATATATATTCCACTATATATAATATCTATATATATAACAAATACATATCTTGTAAGACGTAAACCATTACATCTTACAAAAATTAGAAAGTTTGTGAAATGTATTTTTCATCTTACACCTTCATATTATTTAATCAGAATATCATTGCCCAGAATTCTAATGCAATGATTTTTAGGCATAGTTTTGTAATGCTTCACAACATCTTCAATGAAATTTAAAAGTAGTACAAATTTATTCACCTGAGTCAGCTGGAAACAAAATTAATTTCAATTTAAAATTAATTTTGAAACACCATACTGCATGTAACACTTTCGTAAGCATCTCAAATCATAGAACATTAGCAATTAACTAAGTAAGAAATAAACTAAGTGAACAAAGTAGGTAAATAAGCCCTACAGGTAAAAAAGAGGATACAAGTATTCTCAATATCAGTGAATAGGTTACTTTTTGCTATTGTTTTAAATAACATTCATGGATTATCTTTAAAGTATCTCATACCAATTAAGTTTTCTTAAAACATTCCTAACTTAAACTATCCACAAGGGGGACATAGTCAGATACCGCATATTTTCCAAACTGAAAGAAGCCTGTGTCAGCTACACTGACCCAACACAACAAAGCATAGATGACAAGACATGGAGCTGCCAATTTCAATTTGTGAGTGGTGAAAGGAGACTTTAGCTCAGTTTCTCAAAATGTGGTCCAGAAATTAAAATTGTAGCAAACATTTGTGCTGCTTCTTAATACGTTCAGATTGCTGGGCACCTCCTCTGACCCAAATCAATTCCTGTGAAAACTATTGAGTAAGGTCCTAGAAGAGAATGGACGGTCTCTAGGTCAACAATGTCCATTTCACAGGTGGCACTGGTTTTCTAACATGAAACAAGATGGGCTACACGCTAGTAAAATCTTCCAATTTTGTGAAATACGTATAATTGTACTCTCAAAATCAAGCTCTATCATGATCAAAATTGTTGCATAAGGAACTGTGTTACATCCAGCTTTTAGTAAAAGAGAATTTATTATCCATTTTTCTCCCTTCAATTACTTAAAGTGAACATCAAACCTTATTAAAAATGCACTACTCATCACTGCAATCTAAGCTAATGCCAGTGTATGTCATATGTATCCAGTAAAATACGAAGCATGGTAGTGCTTGTTTTTTGGTGAGGGGACCTAAAGCTTTCATGAGACATGTTGCTATCACTTAAAATTCTTCAGCGCAGAACTCGCTGGTGAGCATTAAAAGGTGGGGATTAGAGGGCACTTGATAAATATCCATTTTAGTTTACTTTCTAATTCTGTAGAAAGTTCACATATATTCCTAACTTTATTATTATTACTTGGAAAGAGTCTTGGGGATTTTAAAATAACAAGTTAAAACAGTATTTACTAAAAACAATTCATTTATTCTCCCAGGCTAATTGTACTTTATACTCGAGGAGAGTAGAGAGAAAACACACACTCTAAATGTATTTACTTTATGATTCTTTCGATGCAATTAATACACTGCGTTGCAGAAGGTTTTATGCTTCTGCCTTTAAAAAAATTATATAGGATTATGTATAACCAATAATCATTAAACTAAAGGCAAAGAAAAGAAATCTAGTAGCTCCATCAATTTTATTTCGCTCTTGCATGGATTGCCTTTGTTGACATTTTTGGCAGAAAAAAGCATCAATGCAATTGTAGGACTCTGTACCCCACAATGCGAGCTTCGATTGAAACAATGGTCATATCGTCCAAGACGGATCATCGTTAAAGTTGGGCAGAAAAACTTAGGAGATCTTGCAGATCTTGTTATGTGAAACCCGTCCTCCCAAAAGACCTATTGGACCACACCTTTGTCCTCTGCGCCCTTTTTTTGCAGGGTCATTAACTCGCATTATTTTTTTTGTTCTCCGCAGTTCTCACTTGCTTCTCTTCAGGCTTTGCTAGGTTTTCCGCGATCTCCAGTGCAGCCCCTTCCACTTGCCGCGATTCTGCCTCTCTCAGACACTGACACGTAACCTCCTCCCCATACCAAGCCTTCACCCCAGACCAAGCTGTTAAGAACAGCTACACCTGCTTCTGGGAGACGTGGAGGGGCGGGGGCGAGGCGGGAGCACCTCGACCCTCCCGCGAACTCTCGCCGCCGGTCAGTGCCCCCCGAACTGGATGGGACCAAGGGAGTCCCTCCGCAAGGGCCTCCACTTCTGACTACGGCCCGCACGCCCCACCCCTGCCCAGCACCCTGGCAACCCGCGGGACGCTTTGCTGGTGCCAGCCTTCAATCTCTAGTTCTCATTTTCTCGTGTCCTCGCGCTCTTCCTCCTACTGTATTTTGGTCTTCAATTCTTTAATGGCGAGAGAGGGGGGAAAAAAACAGCTCAGAGCTATAGTCTTCTTCCATAAATACGTGTGTGCTTTTCAGAACCTTTCTCCGTCCCTTTCTCCTGCTAACACATGTGGGGTCTGCAGTGCAAAGGACTCTCCTTTCGTCCAGTGACCAAACGGCAGTCTCTCAGTTTGCCAGTTTCATTCATCACGCCCGCACCGACTGAAGCCTACTCCTCACCAGTTCAGCTTTCTTCCAGTTAATCGTATTAACTGCTAAGCACCTCCTCCACCTTTTCGGGTTCTATTACCGCCCTCATTAAAAAAAAAAAAAAAAAAAAAAAAGAAAAAAAAGAAAGAAAAAAGAAAATCCAACACGAACAAGCAAGATAGCGTGAATTCAAAAAAGAAAGTGTGCGTGTGCAGCACAGTCTGAGTGTGTGCATCCGTATGCGTCGCCTGCCTCAGCCTGCTCGGGTCCCGAACATGTAGCTGAGAGGAGCAGGACAGTCAGAGGGCTAAAACTTCCCCTGCCAGGCTGAGGCTGGGCGCTCCCGAGCTCACCTGTCCGCGTTCAGGTAACTGGCTAAGTGCCCGCCCGGCCGCGTTCCAGGACACCTGGCCGGGACAGAGCGAACGCCAGTGAATCCCAGGGCGCCCTCTCCCGCGCGTTCGTTCTCTCGCCCTCCTTCCCTGGGAGGGGTGGGATTGAGAGTGTTCTGTTTTCATTACTGCACCCCTTCCCCTAAAGACAGCGGGACTGCCCTCCTCCACAGCGCCTTACCTCAAACAGGGGACCAATCTTGTTCTTCTCCAGGTAAGCCTGGATCCGGGTTTGCGGATGAGACGCCATGGGGAACAGACGGGACCGCGGAGAGAGTGCAGGGAGAACGCGCGGCTGTGTGCGCCTCCGCTGGGGACAACCCTCGTTTTACCCGGACTGGGGCCGGGACAGGAGCTCCGGAGCCTCCGCTGCCCTGCGTGGCTGGCTCGGCCCCGGCCGCGGGCGTGGGTGGCAGCCCGGGGAGCTTACGCGCGCGTGGGGCGCTGAGAGCCGGAAGCCTGGGCGCAGCGCCGCCAACTCAGACAACTCTGAGGCGAGGGGAGAACTCACTCATCGCGTTGTCCGCCTCGCGCCCACCCTCGCCGCTCTCCGTAGCGCCCGGCGCAGTGGGGAAATTCGAGGCAGAGGTTCCTTTCTCCTCTGGGCGGCAGCAGCAGGAATCAGGGGGCGGGAGGCGAGCTGCGTCGAGGGGCGCACGCGGGCGGACAGGGGCCGCGGGGCTCGAACTCGCCACCGGCGTGTATGCGTGCGTGCGTGCGTGTGTGTGTGTGTGTGTGTGCCTCCTTTCCCAGGTGACGGGAACAAACAGCCCGGGCTGCTCCCCGAGGCTGCTCGCTCTACCAGCCGCTCCCTAGCTACAGCGCCGCTTAAAAAGCCAATGGTGAAGGTGCTTCTTTCAAAGTGCACATAAATCTGGTGCTTGTTGGCTACTCCTTGGCAGCTACAAATGCAGTTCGAAAGGGGATCGTCCCCACCGCCCCTTCTGAGCCTCTCCTCAGCACCTTCTGCCCTGCCTACTCTAGCGCAGGGGTTGAGAAGGGCAGAGTTGTGAGCAGGTGCGTGGGTTTAAGGGTTTGCCGCGGAAAAGAAGTTGCCTTCCTTTTCAAAATCTGGTTTGGCCTGGAGCAAGTCGACGGGTGAACGCAGCCTGAGAACCCAGCTGAAAACTCTCAAAGTGCAGGAGCTCAAAGGCTGGAAGCAGCCTTTCAGCATTTGACAGGGAGAAGAGAAATGAGTGAGCCAGCCCCCTTCTCCAAAGTTGGCCTTCCTAATCCACGCCTTGAGTCATGTCTGTATACCTATAACTGCATCTCAGACACCACACTATCCCACTTAACAATGTTTCCTCTAGATACTGCCTGAGCTGCTCAAATTTAGCCAATACCTTTCTTATTATGCAGGGATTTCCGAGTCGAAGATTTGCAGATAGCCCAGGCTTCCTCACAGAGCTCTCTTTCTTGTGAAATACAATACTAAGGTCCCAATGACAATTTCCCTGGCTCCTAACCATGATGTGCTGCCCAAATTAGATTTATTTCTAATAAATGTAAATTTTTAGAATGATGGAAACAGTTTTCCTGAAAGCTGACTGCAGCAGTATATATTTTTTTTCTTTCTTTCTTCACTGTGTTCTGGATTTCTGTTACTCATAGTTTCTTTATTGGTGTTCATGTTTTCCTTCTGTATTTTAAATATGTGGAAACATGTAATAGCTAGATAAGTGTGGAATATCCCAGGAACTATTATTAATTTCATGCATTAAGACATAAGAAATCTGCTAGAATAGCTAGGAGCTTAACCATCCCTGATAACCTGAAATGGACATGATCCAGTATGGAAAGATGTCCACATTAATACTTTTACAATCGGACTCATATGCTGCCTAGGGAGAGTTAAATTAAATAGCAGTGAGGTGTCCAGAGTTGCCTCGTGCTTTCCATTGTGGTTCGAAGGTATATTTACTTATGTATTTTTTCATGTATCCAGGAGAAATTAAATACACAGAGTGAATACCAACATTTCTATTTGCTAAAAAGGTATAGTGTAGAGCCATAAGGAAGGCCATCTATGACCCAGCTAAAAAGCCTACTATTTTTGATACCACATAAGGTACCAAGATGGTACCCTTCCTGAAATCAAGAGTCTTTCTCTTTTAAGAGGCATCAGAAGGATGCTTCTTTAAATGAAATAAAGACACTTATTAAGTCTTCACCATGCTCAGACTATTGCACTTAGGGCTTCGATTAGAAGAGACAAAGCTTCAGCTGGCAAAATGTGTGTGTTTTAAAGAGAGAATGAAGCCAAGTGCAAAGGCTCACGTCTGTAATCCTAATTATACGGAAGGATCACTTGAGGCCAGCAATTCAAGACTGGGCAACATAAAAAGACCCCATTTCTAAAACAAATTTTTTTTTAAATTAGCTGGGCATAGTGGTGCACACTTATAGTTCCAGCTACTGGGAAAACTGAGGCAGCAGGATCCTTGAGCTGCAGTTCGAGGCTGCAGTGAACTATGAGTGCGCCGCTGCGTCTAGGCTGGGCCATACAACAAGACTCAGTCAAAAGAAAGAAAGGAAGAGAGAGAGAGAGAGACAAAGAAAGAAGAGCATCATGAGGATATGCACACCCATTTATGTATGTTAAAACTCTGAGCATCCCAAAATTGCACATTTAAAATTCAGGGAATATTTTCAAAGCTTTTCAAGGTCAACATTAAATATTACCTCCTTCATAAAGCACTTCTTGGTTCTTTCTACTTATCCCTAAACATGACTTCATTACTACAATAAATATTTGTTGCATAGCTTCTCAATGGCAGACATTATGTTAAGACTGGGAGTTCAAAAGTGAAAGGCTTTGTCTTTGTCCTCAGTTGCTTCGTCTTGTTGAGGCAGTCGGCATATATATAAATAATGGCATCAGATGCTGGGCTTGGTGGCTCACACCTGTAATCCCAGCACTTTGGCAGACAGGAGGATCACTTGAGCCCAGTAATTTGAGACCAGCCTGGGCAGGATAGCGAGACATCGTCTCTATTAAAAATAAAATAGTAGTCTCAGCTACTCATGAGGTTGAGGTAGGAGGATCTGTTGAGCCCAGGAGTTTGAAGTTGCAGTAATTGCACCACTGCACTCCAGCCTAAACAAAGCAAGATTCTACTTCTTTTTTAAAAAAGATAGCATGTACAGAGGCACAGAGACACACAACAGGCTGGTAGTTAAAGATATGTAAAGTATATGTGGAGGAGTATTATTTTCATGTGAGGTTAAAAATGTAAGCAGAGTTCAGCTCACTGAAAGTCTTAAATGCCTTGTTAAGAACAATAGACTTACATCTTGTGGATAATGAGAAGTGACTTGTTAGGCTACAGAATCTGTAACAAATGATGGGGTTATTGTTAGGACTTAAGATGTAGGGTTAAAGGCGATGGGATGGATTCCAGACATAGTGAAGGACTAATGTTGATTAACTAAATGAAGGATGAGGTTAGAGGAGGAAATCAAAGATGACACTCTGATTTCTGACATGAAGGTAAGAGATGACAAATTATTTACCCAAGTCACCCAATGTATCATTGGTAGGGCAAGGTTTTAGTTCAGGTTTTTCTAACTCTAAAGCTGAAGCTATTTCTGCTCTCTACCCTGTAACCTGGAAACTAGTCAAAAATTGAGTTTATAGATATTAGCACCCCTCTGTGGGAACAGCTATGTCTCATGACTTGGCACATAGTAGATACTCCAGAAATAGCAATTAAATGAATGAATTGAATTTTAGAATATCAATTCAGTCCAGCTATGTTCTTTCCGTCTAAACTTTGCCTCTGACTCATGGCATTTATAGTCTGTTTTGTTTCCTTTAGTCAATTGCATGCATATTTTGGTTCCTCTTTTAAACTGCAAACTCTCTAAAATCATGAACTGTATCTTAATAATTTTCTTATACTTTACAGCATGTAACGCAGCATATTTTCACATAGTAGGTTCTTCATAAAATGGCTTTAATTAAGATATTATTACTGTATGTTTTAAGATTTGTATTATGTAGTCCCTTTAAAATTGGCTGAAAGGCAACCATTGTCTTGGATTGAATTTATCAACTTTTTCTGCACATATGCCATGGTACCTTTATGATCCTTTCCCCGTTTTTGGCTTGGATACAGCATGAAAAGGCCATTTTCGGTGAGACTGTTTTGACCTCATTGTGTTATAGAAGTGCCTGTCAGCATAATTTACAGATGTACAGAATCCAATTTATAGAATGCACTAAAGCCATTGTCCAACTCCATTTGTAAGACACCTTGCACAGTTCCTTACACAAATAGGTTTCGGAGAGATGAGGGAACAATGGTGAAGTCCAGTTGACCCAATTAGGAAGTATTAGCAATGATATCCATTGAAATTAATTAAATATTGAAGTCAGAGAGCAGAGATGTTCTATATGGATTTCTTGAATTTAGACTTCTGTCCCTGAAGCATACTTATCCTCTTTCTGTTTCTGTTTCACCTTGCCACTTTGTAACAAAAAGGGAAAAATATCTTTCCAAGGAACCCAGTGCATATGAATAATCTGGCCGTAAAAGGGAGGTGCACATAGAGAGTTAGTTTTCTTCATTTTTGCCCGAAATGCCTCTCACAACTAATGCAAATGAGCTCACATACAGCATTTATTATGTACTAGGTATTGATAACAGCACTTTATACACTCCCTCAACTCATTTAATTCTCAAAACAACATCATGAAGTAGGTACTACTATTATCCCCATTTTTTTTAGATGAGGAAACTGAGACACTTACCTGGTAAGTAACTTACCCAAGGTCATAGCTAGTAAGTAGCAGAGTATCTTGAACCCCAATGATGTATTAAACCCCCACTGTCAAGGTTGCAAGAGTACCAATTCAAATACAAATCAGTCTGATTCCCTTTGCTTTGGATTAGTTCTGACCAAGCTGTGTTTTGATGACTAGTTCGACTTCCCCAGTGTGTGGGTATGGGAAAGGAAGTAGTATGGGTAGCAGATAGCAGGGTAACTCTCTGACTCCATACTAAATGAATATGTTATCTCTTGTGAGTTTGAATAATAGCTAATCAACCACCTTGGAACTGATTTTTTTTTCTTTTTTGAGATACGGTCTCATTCTGTCCCCCAGGCTGGAGTACAGTGGCACGATTATAGTTCACTGCAGCCTTGACATCCCAGGCCCTTGCAATCCTCCCACCTCAGCCTCCTGAGTAGCTGGGACTATAGGTGCATATCACCAAACCCAGCTAATTTTTGTATTTTTTGTAGATACAGGATTTCACCATATTGCCCAGGCTGGTCTCGAACCCCTGGCCTCAAGTGATCTTCCTGCCTCGGCCTCCCAAAGTGCTAGGATTACAGGCATGAGGCTCTGAGCCTTGCCCTGATTCTAACTGTGTGGAAAATATCAACTTACTGGATCTACTAAATTGACAATTCAAATGATGGTGCCAGCTTGTGAAATCCTGCCATTCAGCCTTCTGAAATTACATTTCTATCTCTTTAATTTCTACCTTTACTTATTAGGTTTTAATATTTATTTTTTAATTTTTTAATATGTGGACTGTATATAAGCAATCTCCATCTAAAAGACTTTATGTAAATGCATTTTATAACATGTTAATTTTTGTTGTTATGAATCATTTAAAGGAAATCTATACGTATCAGACTATGTAGATACCCTTGATATTAATTGCCCATAGTCTGTTAAACCTGATATGCTTTTTGCTTATAATTTCCAAGAGCATATTGTCTTGATTTTTCGAGAGTCTTTGTTGGAAGGAATAAAACAAACCTTGAGCCATGAAAACTGTTATAGGATACTGTAACATGATACTGAATTTATTGGAAAGAAGGAGGAAATAAGAGCAACTAAGCAAACAAAAGATGATCTCATAAGGCAAAACAATTCTACTTGGTGTGCACCCTGCGGAGCCCGACACTCTGCCTAGGACAGGATGTACTATTGCTCTAGTCTCACTATCAAGGAATAAGCAACAGGGGACCTATTTCTCAAACTCGGATCTCTGTAAATGCCAGCTAATGCTTGTTCATAATGAAGCACATTACAACAACCTCTGCACTAAGGGTTAAAGGTACTTTTAGCAGAATTAGTGGAACCACCATTACCTACAGGAAATTTAAATTTTAAAAATAAAATAAAATAGAAGGATGACTTAGCTTTCTGCAAAAACACTCTGGAAACTATAATACTCAGTGTAGTCAGCAAAGCTCTTCTTCCAAAGCAGATGTTATTAGCCCATTACCTATGGATAAGACCCACCCCTCAACCCCCAGATGGTCTCAGTCCTGGGAGAGGGATAATTTTGTGATGTCTAAGGACTCGCTAAGTTTCCACAAAGGTCAGGGAGATACACTTACTTATCGTATATCTGCCACAAAAGATTTATGATGGGGTCATAAAGACCAGGAACTAAACTTACTAGCTTTGTCTGGGAGGACAAGGAAACCAAATATTCATGAATGAATGATGAATGAGTGGAGAGATAGAAGAATAAATGAATTAAAGAAAGAATGAATGACTAAAATGCTGGTAACTTATTAGGTAACTCAGAGGCATAATCAAGTTCTTAGTCATTTATACTTAAGTTCCTTTTATATATGCATAATGAAGTATAATTAATTTTGTTTAAAAAATCGGAGTATTTTTGAAGTACTTAAATATAGTGAATGTTTCAGTAAGATAACAGCATTGATTTGCCTTTATGTCTTTCTCTGAGCCTCTCCTCTTCAATTTGTCACTTTTCTCTTTCCTTCTCTTCCTTTATTCCTTCCTTCCTGTCTTTTTTAAAGGAAGTTTCACTTACCTTGCAGCCTAAGCCTGAAACATTTGTGCACAATTGTGATGTCTAAAGACAAACTAAGGTTCCTACTGAAGTTGAAAAATGTTTTCTGCTACATTCAGTTTCTAAAACATATTCTAACATTCTTTTGTCTGTAATAGCTTACCCTTGACCTTTCATATTCCTAGGCATAGTTTTATATCAAATCATTGTCACCAAACCCAAGATTTTATATATCTTAGGATGGGTATTTTCCACTCTCAACATATATTGACTCATATGATGTGATTTGCCAAAAGTATTATCAAAAGAAAATCATTTTTTCTCCTTTTCAATCATTAGCTTTAATAAAATGACATCATATTAAACACGTGTCTTTAATAAAACAACGACAGTAAGGATATTTCAGGATTCAAACAGGACAAGGTAATATGTTAAATCTTATACATTTCACTGATATTTAATTTCAAAATAGTCTCCCTCCAATGATAAATTAAAATTAGGCAGCAATAGAATGGCATGCCATGGAATGAAATATACGATAAAAGTTTTCTAAATTGTGTTCTCTCTGCTCCCAACAATAAATTATCTTTCTTTACATTTGTTCAGAACTTGTGCTGATATTTAGGTGCCCTTTGACATTTTTATCTTGCTTGGAGTGTAATTTTCTCTAAGACAGCTGAAAGGGCTTTGGTGTGAAACTTGAGATTGAAATACGGGTCAGTTACTTGCTGACAAGTGTGTGACCCACGATTGCCTACAATTCACTCTGCATTTTACAGATGAGAAAACTGAGGTCAATAGCATTCAATAACATATCAAACTAGTTGATGGAAAAGCCAAAATTCAAATACAAATCAGTCTGATTCCAAAATATATGTTATCTTATTACACAGGGCCAATTTCAGTTGTTACTGTTTTGAATACTGTTTAAAACATTATTCATGACGCTTGTTAAAATGTAAAGTAGATTTTATTCAGGACTATTGCAATAAGTATGGGGACTACTGCTATGGAGTTTTGCAGTAAGGGGCAGAGATTGGGCTCAACTCAAAACACAACAAGAAAAAGTGAGACTTCATAGCCAAAATGAAGAGTAGAAGTCATTGGATGAAAAATTATTAAGAGGAAACATTAGGGATAAGCGGGGGGATTGTGGCTAAACCAGTTTAGCAGAATTTTTGTTAAAACTGGGCAATGCAAAGATGGACAAAGCAGCCCAAAAGTTCAGGTCTAGGTGGGAAGAGTATTAAGAGCAGCCTGACTAAATTATGGTCAAGGAGAGACTCTTTGTCAGGATCCAGTAACACTTCAATTTCTTTATATTATTGTCATAATGTTTTTACATTCAAAGCTATTTGCATCTAGAAGCATAATTAATAATGTTGTTTAATGGACTCATAATGCAACTGATCAATCTCATAGATTTCAACAACATGCAAAGGTGTTTGCACATTGTAATATACTTTTTGTTAATAATTTCTGACTGACAATTTTTTTTAGAATACAAGAAGTGATATTGGAGAATACTTAAAACGTATAGACTCTGGAATATAATGTTTTAACATCTTAAAACCTTTCTGGCTATAGAGACTGCCCCTTCCAGAGCTGGTCAATTTTTTTTTTTTTTTTTTTTGAGACGGAGTCTTGCTCTGTTGCCCAGGCTGGAGTGCAGTGGCACGATCTCAGCTCACTACAACCTCTTCTTCCCAGGTTCACGCCATTCTCCTGTCTCAGCCTCCCAAGTAGCTGGGACTACAGGCGCCCACCACCATGCCCGGCTAATTTTTTGTATTTTTAGTAGAGACGGGGTCTCATCATGTTAGCCAGGATGGTCTCAATCTCCTGACCTCATGATCCGCCCACCTTGGCCTCCCAAAGTGCTGGGATTACAGGCGTGAGCCACCGCGCCCGGCCTAGTCAATTCTTGGAGACAACAAAGAGCTCAGGAAACATCATCTTTGATGTAAAAAATAACCAGTCCGGGGTCACATCTTGTCTATCGGACTGGCACACTCCAGGAGACAATATTCCTCTGCCTCAATCATCCCAGGGTCAGATGCTAGGCTACTAGAGCCTACCCATATAAATTAGGGCCCATGGATGAGTAACCATTACATAAAAGAACACAGAATAGACTTCCATGGATTTGAATCCTGGTTCTAGTACATACCCGCTTTGAATTTTGGCAAGTTCCTGTCTAAGCTTCATTTCTCTCTGACAGAAAATTAAACGATACTAATAGGCCTATACCAAGGAGTTGTTGTGAGGTTTGCTTGAGAATATGTCAACACGTAGCTCAGTGCCTACCGAGGAGTAAATGCTCAGTAAATATTACCTATGTCATTGTTGACTACATTGGAAGATATTTCAGAAGTTATTCATATTTCCTCGTCTTCCTTTCCCCCAATTTAAAGGGAAGCAAAGTCTGGCCACAAAAACGTTGGTCTGACTCTCTCATTTGTCTTATCTCTAGTCTAAAATAGCTTCCATTTCACCATTCTGCCACTCAAGAAAAATTGGAGATTTAAATGACCAGTTGAATAAAAGGTTGTTATTTAATAAGCTGATGGCCTTCAAATGCCAATATCAAAAAAAAGAGGAGAAAAACAGAAAAAAAACTAGCTTAAAAGTAATTGTTGACATCCTAATACATTTAAAAGTGATGATACATATTTATTGTCAAACTCAAGAAAAAGACATTAACATATCACAAACTTCCTAAGCCTAGTTTAAAGAAATATATTCTTATAATTAAGATCATTTAATACCCAGTATTGATGAATTTGATTTTCGATGTGCATGGACTATATAAAAACAGCCAACAAAAGTTTGAGGGTTTTAATGATGTTTTTTCTCCAGCCCAAACTTCTGCGATCTAAACACCCTTGGTTGTGTGGTAATCCTGTATAAGTTGGTGCATATTCTGGAAAGAATCAGCTTTACACTTTAAAAAGGAACTGACACAAACTTTCATGTTGTTAATTCTCAAGACCACGCTTCAGGCTCAACCAGTCTCTGCACTCCTCTTGGTTTCTGAAAGAGGAGCCAGAGCCCCAGTTCGCTTCCCTTGCTTTCCTGTTGCTCATGGTGACATTTACTCTTTCTCCCTTTTAACTTTTCTCAGACAGTGGCTGTAGAGCAGTGTGTGGCTTGCCACACTCATTCTTCTTTTACTGCTCGTAAGAAAAGAAGACACAACTCTTTTATTTTACTACCTTACAACAAATCATAAGCAAGAAAATCATCTGGGAGAAACACAGGCTTAAAATGACATCTTACCACTTCTATTCAACATTGTATTAGAGGTTCTAGTGAGGGCAATTAGGCAAGAAAAGGAAATAAAAATCATCCTGATTGCAAAGGAAGAAGTTGAACTACCTCTATTTGCAAATGACATGACCTTGTGTATATATAATCCTAAAAAATCCACCAAAAAAAAAAAAAACTATTGGAACGAATAAAGGAGTTTAGAAAATTTGCAGGATACAAGATAATATGCAAAAAGCAACTGTATCTCTATACATCTTCAATGAACAAAAAAATCCCATAAAATTAACAAAATGATTCTATTTACAACAGCATCAAAAACAAGTGAAAAACTTAGAAATATATTTAACAAAAGTAGTATGGACCGGATATGGTGGTTTATGACTGTAATTCCAGCAATTTGGGAGGCCAAGGCAGGAGGATTGCTTGAGATCAGGAGTTCAAGACCAGACCAGACAACATGGCAAAACCCTGTCTCTACAAAAAATACAAAAAATTCACCAGCTGCGGTAGGGCATGCCTGGAGTCCCAGCTACCTGGAAGCAGGGGTGGGGAGGTGGGGGATGAGGAAGAGTGAAGGGGACAGGGCACAGCGCTGAGGTGGGAGGATCGTCTGAGCCTGGAAGGTCAAGGCTGCAGTGAGCCATGTTTGTGCCACTGCACTCTGGCCTGGGCAACAGAGTAACATCTTGTCTAAAAAAAAAAAAAAAAAAAAAAAAAAAACAAAAAAAGTAATGTAAAACATTCTCTGAAAACTACAAAACATTGGTGAAATAAATGAAAGAAGATCTAAATGAAAGATAAAATGTAGCCCTGTGTGTTGGTACGCCCTTGTAGTCCCAGCTACTTGGGAGGCTAGGGCAAGACAATCACTTAAACGGGGAGGCAGAGGCTGCAGTGAGCCGAGATTGTGCTACTGCACTCCAGCCTGGGTGACAGAGCAAGATTCTATCTCAAAAAAAAGATAAAATGAAAGATATTCTGTGTTCATGAATTGGAAGACTTACTATTGTTAAGATGACAACGCTCCCCAAGTTTATCTACATATTTAATACAATTCTCTTAAAAATTCCAACTGGATTTTTTTGCAGAAATTGGCAGGCTAATCCTGAAATCATATGGAAATGCAAAAGACCCAGAATAACCAAAACAATCTTAAACAAAATTGGAAGACTCACACTTCCAATTTCAAAACTTACTACCAAGTTCTACAGCAATTAAAGCAGTGTGGTACTGGCATAGGGACAGACATATATATTGATGGAATAGAATTGAGAGTCTAGAAATAAAGTCTCACATGTATGGTCAAATGATTTTAGATATGAGTATCAAGACAATTCAATAGAGAAAGAATAATATTTTCATCAAATTGTGCTCAGACAACTGGATATCTACATGTAAAATAATAAAATTGAACCTGTACCTCACACTAGATACAAAAATTAACTCAAAATGGATCAAAGACTTAAATCTAAGAGGTAAAGCTATAATTCTTTTATAGGAAAACAGAGGCATACATCATGGTGACATTGGGTTAAATAATGTTTCTTAGATACAATACCAAAACAACAAATGACAAAAACATAGATAAATTGGATATCATCAAAATAAACACCTTTTTATGCAAAGAACACCATTAAGAAAGTGAAAAGAAAATCAAAAAATGGGAGAAAATATTTTCAAATCCTGTATCTGATAAGGAACTTGTGTCTCCAATATATAAATAACTCATCACTCAATAATAAAAATGACAAATGGCCCAATTAAAAAATGTCAACGTGGCTGAATAGTTATTTCTCCAAAGAAGATAGACACATGGCCAATAAACACATAAATGCATACCTAACACCATTATCCATTAGGAAAATGCAGATCAAAACCACAATGTGATACCACTTCACACTCACTAGGATAGCTCTACATAATACAAAAGACAGCACTGGCCAAGCATCCAAAAACTGGAACTCTCATAAACTGCTGGTGGAACTGCTTTGAAAAAGTATGGCAGTTTCTCAAAAGGTTAAAGGCAGACTGATCGAGTGATCAGCAATTCCACCCCTCGGTTTATACCCAAGAAAAATGAAAATGCGTGACCACATGAAAACTTATACATGAGTGTTGGTAGCAGCCAAAAAGTGAAAATAATCCAAATACCCAAATATCTATCACTTGATAAAAGGCTATATAAAATGTGGTATGTCCATATAATGAAATACTATTTCGTGATTAAAATGAATGTAGTACCAATACATGCTACACCATGGATGAACCTTGAAAACATTATACCAAGTGAAAGAACCCAGTCACAAAACACCACATGTTGTATGATTCCATTGATATAAAATAACCACAATAGGCAAGTCTGTAGAGATAGAAAGTAGATTAGTGGTTGCCTAGGGTCGGTAGGAAGGCAGGAAAGTGTTGCAGGGTGACAGGTGTGGGGGCAGGGCAGTAACAGGGTGGAGGAATGGAAATGACTACTAATGGGCTTCCAGTTTCTTTTTGGTGTGATGAAAATGTTCTAAAATTTATTTTGCTGACGGTTGCACAACTCTGTGAATATACTAAAAGCTATTCAATTGTACACTTTAAATAGGTGACTTGTCTGGTATGTGAAGTATATCTCAATAAAGATGTTATTTTAAGAATTAACAAGAATGGGCATGATGGCTCATACCTATAATCCCAGCAGTTTGGGAGGCCGAGGTGGGAGGATCACTTGATCCCAGGAGTTTGAGACCAGCCTGGGCAACATAGCAAGATTTTGTCTCCACATAAAAGAAAAATTTAGCCAGTTGTAGTGGCGCACACCTGCAGTCCCAGCTACTCGGGAGGCTTATATGGAAGGATCGCATGAACCCAGGAGGTCGAGGCTTCAGTGAGCCATGATTGTGCCACTGCACTTCAGCCTGGGCGACAGAGTGAGACCCTGTCTCAAAAAACAAAAAACAAAAAAAAACAAAAAAAAAAGGAAAAAAAGAATTAACACTAATTGTTAACTTCTGTTGATTCTAAGGTCCTCTTGGATCCTGGATTTTTTTTAAACTGAGAAAAAATATGTTGTTATGAAACACACCACACACAATTATAAAAAGATTTCAAAAAGGAGCTTTCATTTAGTGAGCCACAAAATGGAGCAAAAATGCAAGTTTAAAAGCAAAGGGGAGTTTAATAACTATGCGTTAATTTGGAGCTATGTGCATCTGTGTGGCTTCAGAAAATGAGACACTGGGTGAGGCCAGAAAGAAGCAAAAATGCACTGTGAAGAGAAAGAGAGCTATGTTGAGTTGATTTGAATTTTGGTGAAATAAACAAGATATATAAACACAATTTTGTGTAATTTTTGCCTTAGTTTACTTCCCCTCTGTACTTAGGAAATATTCAGTAAGAACTCCTTCTGTCTTCCTTGCTATGTGTGGGCTCTGTGTTGAGGGTCTCCCTGTGTGCAGAGTGGGAGCTGGGCCAAAGGGAAGCCAATTACATCTGTAACACTGGTGTTGCTTTCATTTTTGAGAGGAGTAATTAAAAGTCCTTTTGTTTTGTCCTTTCTTCCTTTCTTGAGGTTAAGGATTACATTTTTTTTTTAATTCTTTCTGATCCTCTACAGTTCAGCATTAGACTTTGTTGGGGTTCAAAAAACGATAATCCAAAGTATAGCACTTTGGCCTGCTGAGCACTTCCAACTAAAGCAGGGGCCCCCAATCCCCAGGCGACAGACCAGCACCAGCCCATGACCTGCTGGTAATCGCGCCTACCCTTGTCTGATAATAGGTCATAAGACTCATATTGTAGAGGGTTCTTGCTCCATACCCAGGTGGAGGGAATGCCACCGGGAGGCCAAGAGGAATCTAGGCACGTCTTACTGGGTTTTCTCATCTCAGTCCACTGGATCACACCCTTTTTTCCAATGAAGTTTTTATACAGCTGTTCATTCTTCATTCAACCTAAGCATAAAAATGGATATTTTTTTCCATTTGTGGATCCATTTTTTCCATATTTTTGGATCTTCATTCCAAAGGCTTCCATGTCACATAAAACTTTAAGTAAGTCATTTTTGTGTGTGCTTTTCTCCTGTTAAGTTGTCTTTTGTTATAGCGGTGTTGGCTGGGACCCTTATGAGGGGTGAAGAAAGATATCACACGCTTTTTACCTCTACAGCTCAATGCTGCAAATATCCTGCAGCTTGTCTTGCTTTTTCCATGAAAGTGAAGTTTTGAGAATTATCCCTGATGATAACTGTCTGCAGTACATTGATTTTCACTGCTCTGCATATTCCATTGTGTGATTAGAGCACAACTCATTTATCCATTCTTCTGTTCCAAGTTTTTACTAATGCAAACAATGCTGCAATAAAATTCTTGTTCATGTCTGAATTTTTGCATGGCCTAGAATTTCTCTGGGGTATTAATCTGCCAAAGGAATCGCTTGGTCATAAGGATGGACATGTTCAAATTCATCAGGCATTGTCACATTGCTCTTCAAAGCAGTTGTATAAATTTATCATTCTTCCCACAACTTCTGAGGGTTCCTGTTGCTCAAATCCTCATACCAAAGAAAGAACACTCTAGAAGATGCGAGTCTCAGTCCCAATTCTCCCCATCTGTACACTGGTATTAAGTTTCAGCACTTATGTTACTTAGAGCAATAAATATCCCAGAGCAGACACAGTGTCAGCTTTGCAGTTCACTGTCCTGATTTTTAGTTTCTTCTTCATTTCTGGCCCAAGGCAATTTTTCTGCCTTTCTTAGCAGCTCAGCCCTGTATTTATAAGGATGTTGGTTATAATTTATTGAGCAATTCTTGGTGTCGGTAGCTGGAGGGTCTTCAAGTTTTCTGTACTGGCAGGCCCTTAAATCCCTACCAGTGTTTTCAGCACCTGAACACTCTTTAAACACTCCCCAAATGTTGGATACCATGAAGTAAGTGGAATCAAGTTAGCAGCTACAGTGAACTATGAAACTCTTTTCCCAAATATTCATTAGTCACCATTACAGCAGCATGGCATAGCAATTAATGGTAAGGACTCTGTAGCCAGGTTGTATGGATCTGAGTCCCAACTCTGTTTGACTTTGGGCAATATACTTCATCTCTCTGGATCTCAGTTTCTTCATATGCAAGATGAGGATGATGACAACAGTACCTATTCGGTAGGGTTGGTGTAAGGACTCAATGAGTTACTGGTGATAAAAATGCTTAGAATTGTATCTAACACATAGCATATGCTATGTAATCAATTGATGTGTGAATAAAATTGAATAATGAATATTAGACATACATTTTTGTATGACCTGTATTATATATTATGTGAATATTTTAATAATGATTTTTCCTCCAATCCCCAGCATCAGTGATCTAAGGTTGGTAACATCATAGCACTACTTTTCACGTTTAATGATTCTAATGATAAATCACTTTTACCTAAAAGCATCTCTGTGTCCTTGAATACAAGCAAAATGGCTGGTGTCCATTGCAGAAAATTCTTTCCATTGTGGAAAGAATTCTCTGCTCAAACCAAGCTGTTGTACAGCCTGGAAGCAAGGGTATTAGGAATGTAAGAAGGAGAAATGAATAAATATGAGGAAGAAGGACAAGAGAAAATGCAGACTTGTTCTTCCTCCTAACCCAGTGGCATCCAGTTGCCAGTGGCAGGATGCTGTGCAAGGAGCCTCTTCCCTCCCTTACTCCTCCCAGCTCCACGCTTCAGTCACAGCAACTCTGCCCTTGCCACATGTGCCCCGCTGCTTCTCTAGGTTCAAAGAGGCAATTGGGGCAAACTATTGCAAAAAGCTTTCTTTTTGTCTAGAGTAGACAATTTCTATATTTGAGGATGTCCAGGCTGTGAGAAACCCATGCCTCAGGGATGTGACCCATCACAAGAATGAAATATTGGAAAATAATCCATATGACTGTTTATTCTGCTATTGTGTCATGTATTGTCATTATCCTCTTTCCACCCTTTCAGGCCATACACACCTTAATATTTTGTACTTCACAGGTGTACAATATACTTTATTTAAACTGAAATGAACTTATTAAGGTTCACTACACAGCCCATACAGCAAACTTGAAAATGCCTCACAATAATATGAATTCAGATGTAACATGATAAGCAATTAGCTCCCTCCTCAGCCAGCACCCATTCTCAAACCAGGAAGGCCAAGTTCAGTTCTCTTCCTGGGGCTGCGGAGGACGAAGTGATTACCTCATGACTGTTTTGGACTTTCTCATACACAGAGAGATGGGCATTATTCTAATAATATGCAAGTTTAACAAATATCATTTTCTTTCTTTTTTGACACCATACCTGGAAAACTGACTAGAAAATTTTGTTTGCAAAAATGGTTTGCAAACTGGGCTGGGTGTGGTGGCTGAACACTAATCCCAGCACTTTGGGAGGACCAGGTGGCAGATCACTCAAGGTCAGGAGTTTGAGACCAGCCTAATCAACATGGTGAAACCCCTTCTCTACTAAAAAAAAAAAAAAAAAAATAGCCAGGTGTGGTGGTGCACACCTGTAATCCCAGCTACTCAGGAGGCTGAGGCGGGAGACTCTTTTGAGCCCCGTAGGCAAAAATTGCAGTGAGCTGAGATCATGCCATTGCACTCCAGCCTGGGGGAGCAGAGTGAGACTCTGCCTTGAAAAAAATATGGTTTTTTGCAAACATGGTTAGTCATTTTCCTTGACTAAACTTTTGGACCTCACTTATAGTTTTACAGAGGGGTGGGGAGTGTTACTCTATGTCTTTATGAAGAGAAAAAAGAAAACTCTTACCGAGCAAAACAGAGACCTGTTTTGATTTATATGGTGGACCTATCAACCTCTTTTTCTACAGTTTTTCTGTAACTGCCCCAAAGGTTCTTCTTTCTCACTGCACAAACAAAATCATTTCACAGAGATCATGGCATTGCAATAAAGGTAGAGTTTAATTGACGCGAGGCTGGCCATGCCACGTGTATTACTCAAATCAATCTCTTCGAAGGTTTGGAGGTTAGGGGTTTTTCAAAGATAGTTTGGTGGGCAGCAAACTATGAGTGTTGGTATGAGTGTTGATTGGTATCAACACTCTTGTGTATGAGTGTTGATTGGTCGGGTCAGAGATGAAATCATAGGGAGTAGAAGCTATTCTCTTGCACTGAGTGGGTTTCTGGGTGAGGCCACAGGACTGATTGGTGGGTCTCAGTGGAGCCATTGGTCATCAAAGGTGCAAAAACCTGAAAAGACATCTCAAAAAGCCAATTTTAAGTTCTACAATAGTGATGTTATCTGCAGGAGTAATTGGGGACGTTGCATATCTTGTGACCTCCTGAATAATGAATGGCTGGCAATCATTTATATCTACACTTTAGCAGAATTCAGGCCCCTCTAATCCTCCTAGCCCGGTGGTCTCTCACTAGCTTTACAAGGTGGCTGAATTTTGGGGAAAGGCTATTATCACTTAAGCTATAAACTAAACATCTCCCACAGTTAGCTTGGCCCACGCCCAGGAATATTTAAGGGCGGCTTGAATGCTAAAGGCAAGATGGGGGCTGGCTAGATCAGATCTCCTCCACTGCCATAATTTTCTTGCTGTTGTAACTTTCGCAAAGCCAGTTTCATTTCTACCACACAGCATTCAGGATTCAGAAATACTTGGTTTCACTATTATTCTAGGCACACAACAAAATTGTGAGTCCTGAACCTTTATTTATTTATTTATTTAGATGGAGTCTCACTCTGTTGCCCAGGCTGGAGTACAGTGACTCCATCTTGGCTCACTTCAACCTCCGCCTTAACCTCTGGAGTTCAAGCAATTCTCCTGCCTCAGCCTCCCTAGTAGCTGGGATTACAGGTGTGAGCCACCTGGCCCGGGATCCTGGCCCTTTTAAATCAGGTATGGGTATATGACTAGTTCTGGCCAGTGGTTTGTGGGAGGATGTGTTATGTGTCGATTCCAGGGTGGAACATTTAACTGTGGGAGCAAGACCGTTGAATTGTGCTCTTTATCTGCAGTAGTTATTGTAGATGGACAGGCGGAGATAGAACCTCCTACATCTGCATCACTGAAAGACTAAAATGGGGGGAGTCCTCACCCACACCCTATAGGTATGTAGATTACATAGAAAAGAAAAAGGTTATTTGGGGCTGTTTTTTAAGCACAGCATAACTTAGCCTATGCTGTTAAGAATCATGCTAGCTCATACGTGTGAGAAATACTTTCCCTGTGATGTTGACCTGTCAGAGTGAAAATAATACTCTACATGTGAATCTCAAAACTGAATTATATTCTTAGGTGTGCTTCTTACTACAGATACAGCCTTGAGCAAGTTAATAATTCATCAAAAATGTGCTGAGCACCTACTGTGTCCCAGGTGTGTCTTTGTCACATTTGTCTCTGGGCCTTGGTTTTAGCAACTATAGAATTAGAGAATTTGACTAGATTTTTAATTTTGTGATTTTAACATTATTTTAGTATTACTTTGTGCTCACTTGGCTTATTTCTTGGGCTCAAGTGTGTTTTCCAATGTCACGTCTGCTCCAGATCTCCTTTATTCTAATCTTTTCTTCTGCAAGAAGATAGTGCCCCTTATGCTTATGCTGCAATTAAATAACTCGTGGAAGAGGCTTATGTGGTGACATTAGGAAAAAAGTCAGCAGACTGTATCCTTTGAGCCAAATCTGTTTTACTGGTACACAACCGTGCTGTGCTGTTTATTTACGTATCGTGCATGGCTGTTTTCACTGTACACTGGCAGAGTTGACTAATTATGAAAGAAATAGAATTCCCCACAAAGCCAGAAAGAAAGAAAGCAAGGAAGGAGGGAGAGAGGGAGACAAGGAAGGAGGAAGGGAAAGAAGGAAGGAAGGAAACAAGGAAGGAGGGAAAGAGAGAAGGAAGAAGGGGAGGGAGGGAGGAAGGGAGAAGGAAGGAAGGAAGGAAGGAAGGAAGGAAGGAAGGAAGGAAGGAAGGAAGGAAGGAAGGAAAGAAGGAAAGAAAGAAGGGAAGAAATGAAGGGAGGGAAGGAAGGAGGGAGCCTACCTAAAATCTGGCCCTTCACAAAAGTGTGCTGACTGCTATCCTGGAAATATCTCCATGTGTTTACTCTAATTTCCTATTTATCTTTTGTTACCTGTATAAATTTCTAGAACTCCAATGATACTGCTTTTGCTAAGGTGGCCTAAGACCTCCTAACTAAACCTAATGAACATCTTTCAGTCCATTTGATATAGGAGTTAGAAAGAAGTTATTCAGGCAGACAGTGAGGGTAAAGAAGTCCTCGGTAAGGTTTTCCTTTTAATGAAAAGCAGCCCCAAAATAATTTCTTTTCTAACAAAGAGCAGCCTGTAAAATCAAGCTGCAGACGTAGATAAGCAAGCTGGAAGCTGGCATGGGTGAATGCTGGCAGCTGTGCCAATGGGAAAAGGCTAACCTGGGGGCCAGATATGTTCAACATGGCGGCTCCATCTTCCCTTTTCCTTGCCAACCATGTGTACAGGAAGGAGCAGACAACATGGTGCCAGCCCAGTAGAAAACACATTTGCGTAATAAAAGATTAGGATGGGGTGGCCAGCTTCTTCATGTGCTATTACAAAAGAAATAGAATGCCCCAAAATCCCGAAAGAAAGAAAGGAAGGAAGGAGGGAAGGAGGGAGGGAGGCAGGGAAGGAGGCAGGGAGGCAGGGAGGCAGGGAAGGAGGGAGGGAGGCAGGGAAGGAGGAAGGGAAATAAGGAAGGAAGGAAAGAAGAAGGGAGGGGGAGAGAGAGAGAAGGAAGAAGGGAAGGAAGGAAGGAAAAGAGGGAGGGAGGGAAGAATGGAAGGAAGAAAGGAAGGAAGGAAAAGAGGGAGGGAGGGAAGAATGGAAGGAAAAGAGGGAGGGAGGGAAGAGTGGAAGGAAGGAAGGAAAGGAAGGAAGGAAGGAAAAGAGGGAGGGAGGGAAGAATGGAAGGAAGGAAAGGAAGGGAAGGAAGGAAGGAAAGAAGGAAGGAGGGAAAGAAGGAAGGAAGGAAGGGAGGGAGGGAAAGAAAGAAAGAAAACGTCACAGCTGGTCCAACCAATCTCTGGGCCCTGTGTAAATTAGACACTACCTCCTCAAGCCAGTCTATAAAACCCAGTGCACTCTGCCATGACTGAAGTTTCACTTGGGCGCTCCTCTCTTTCCCAGGAGAGAGAGCTATTCTCCATTTTCTTTCTTTTGCCTATTAAACCTCTGCTCCAAAAAGCATTTCTTGTGTGTCCATGTCCTTGATTCCTTGGTGTGAGACAGTGAACCTTGGGTATTCACCCCAGACAATGACGCTGCTTCACTTTCAAGAAGATATCTCCAAAAGGTAAAAGATCAGATTATGGCTAAAAAGAGATGTAAAGTTAAAGGACAGTTGATCTTTAATTCTTTTTAATTTTTAAAATAAAATAATAATTTTAAGACTAATTTCAAATACAGACAAAATATATTTAAATTTGATTTTACTTAATACTTTAAATATAAAATAATTGTAAGATACAATGTTATGTTTTATGATAAAAGAATTTTTTTAATTGTAATAGGAATAAAGAAAAGTCCTGGAGGAGAGAACCAAAGTTTTGATTATGGGGAACTGCTGCAATCTCACTTTGACTCTACTGAAGGGTACAGCAAGGGAGAATGGCGATAAATTATTTAGGAAATATGTGTTCAGGGTAGAGCACAGATAGCATCATACATCAAGGAAAGAAGTTTAAGCTTTATTTTGTAGGCAATGGGGCAGAGTGATGTTTTTCAGTTTAAAGTGACCTGCTCAGACTAGAGTTTTATGGAAATCAATTCTGTAACAACTAATGTCCCTGAAATATTTTGTTTGATCTATGCACAACACAATATAGCACATTTACATTTCATTTCTTGAAATAAATTCAGTACTGCATAAAAATTTATTCTATACTTACTTGTGTACTTTTCATATTTTCACTACTCTCAAGTCAATTCCTTGAGTAGAAAGGGATCTAGAAAATATCACTGAGTTTTCTTACATGAAAAAAATTATTATAAAATATACATTGCTTCATTTAACTTTATGCTTACAAGTTTATGACTAATAGGCTTAACTTTTCCATTGGAAAAAAAATCAGGATTATTACATTTTATGACATGAATTTTGTAACTGCCCAACGGGTTCTTCCTCCCCACTGCACACACAAAATCAACTCACTGAGACCATGGCATTGCGGTAAAAAAAAGAGTTTCATTGATGCAAGGCCAGCCGTGCCACACGGGAGATGGAGTTATTACTCAAATCGATCTCCCCAAAGGCTTGGAGGTTAGGGGTTTTTCAAAGATAGTCTGGTGGGCAGGGGGCTAGGATAGGGGGCTAGGTTAGGGGGCATGCTGATTGGTTGGGTTGGAGATAAAATCAAAGGAATGAAAGCTGTCCTCTTGTGCTGAGTCAGTTCTTGGGTGGGGGCCACAGGGCTGGTTGGTGGGTCTAGGTGGGGCCGTTCAGTTGTCAGAATTGCAAAAATCTGAAAAGATATCTCAAAAGGCCAATCTTAGGTTCTACAACAGTGATGTTATCCGCGGGATTAACTGGAGAAAGTGCAAATCTTATGACCTCCAGAATAATGGCTGGTAATTATTGAGAATTTAAGCCCCTCTTATCCTCCTAACTTGGTAGTCTTTCATTTGTTTTATAAGAACAGTTTAGTTTGGGGAAGGGCTATTATCATTTAAACTATAAACTAAATTTCTCGCAAAGTTAGCTTGGCCCACATGCAGAAATGGACAAAGACGGCCAATCTCTAAGGCTGGAAGCAAGAGGGAGTCAGATGTCTCTTTCCGTCATAATTTTACAAAGACAGTTTCAATTTGAGCTAGAAGAATGAATGTTCTTTCTCAACAACAGAGAACATGCTTGATGGCATTCTTTAATATCACTACCCTTAAATTTTATTTTCTTAAACAGTCAAACAGCTTTATAACACATGATGAAAGCAGCCATCCCCTAGTTCCTTCTTCACCCCGATCTGTGATCTCCAGATGAAATGATGTTCAACTCATTTTTTTCTGGTATTTATTATCAAATTCCTCAATGATAATATAGAATATTGTTTCTTAGTTTTTTCAATATTAGTATCTACTGACTTCATACTATGGAAGATGAGGATTGAGTTCTATAATGTACCCTTTCCTATAGTCACCCACGGTAGTTATTGATCTTTTTTATTAATATTCAACTTGACATGATGATTTGCATATAATAATCCATAGCTGAACCACACACTCATTAATGAAGGAAGCCTTTTTTGTGTAACGCTTTTGTTGCTTCACTTTAATCAAATCCTATTGCTTGTTTAATTCCTTTCTTATGTACCGTCCACTGATTTTTGCCCAAACTCCCACCCATTCATCTAAATAAAACTCCCCACAACGTGTTCATAAACAACAAGCAAATGTGATTGTTTTGTTTCTTAGAACAATCCTTCTGGAGTCCTTGGATACCCTTGCTCTAACTGGGAAAATTTGCTTCCTGGGCCAGCTCCTCTTCATTATACTAGGATTTCCTTTCACCGTCATCTCAGGAATTCACTTCACTCCACTCTAAAGTCAGATTTCCTGTTTCCCAGAAAACAGTTCATATTTCTTTATTGGTTTACAAGTTTACTTCAGGTGAGCATCACAGTAGATTACTGACAAAGGGTGCATGAAAGATCAATTTTTTGAGACTTTTGCATTTTTTTTTTTTTTTTTTTTTTTTTTTTGAGACGGAGTCTCGCTCTGTCCCCCAGGCTGGAGTGCAGTGGCGCGATCTCGGCTCACTGCAAGCTCCGCCTCCCGGGTTCACGCCATTCTCCTGCCTCAGCCTCTCCGAGTAGCTGGGACTACAGGCGCCCGCCACCACGCCCGGCTAATTTTTTGCATTTTTAGTAGAGACGGGGTTTCACCGTGGTCTCGATCTCCTGACCTCGTGATCCACCCACCTCGGCCTCCCAAAGCTAACTCCTGAGATCTTATTGGGAAACGGCTGATCACCAGCTTCAGGTGTTTTCTATCTATGGGGAAATTGCCTTTCCCCGGTGCCAACAGCGACCGATTATTATTATAGAGAGACAGTTTAACAACCACCTGACTAGCACCTGATGGTCGCCTGACGTTCCTGGTGGGGTGGGGGCTTCTCCTGCCCTGCTCATGTCTGTCTGTCTGTCCACTCTAATAACAGACACATAGTCCTTTCGGTCTAGGAAAGCACATTCTTTCCTACCTGTTGTGGGACATTTTCTTCTGTTATCCCTTTCATAATTTCCTCAGAAACATTTTGTCAATTCTCATCGTCTAGATTACTCCTTAGATGATGTTGAATCTTTTTGCCTAATGCTATATTTTCTCATCTTCACTCTTCCATTTTTCCATTTCTTTGTCTTTTGGGCAGATTGTCTCAACCTAAACTTCCCATCCTCCTGTTGATTTTGTGTGTATTTAGGAGATGGGATTTACTATTTGAGAGCATTTTGTTGTCATAAGGTTCCTTATTTATTTTGCTTTTTCTTTTGTAAATTGACAAATAAAAATTGTATATATTTATGATATATAGTATGATATTTTGATATATGAATACACTGTGGAATGACTAATCAAGTGAATTAACATATCTATTACCACACATACCATTTTTTGTAGTGAAAGAACATTTAAAATCTACTCTCTTAGCAATTTTCAAGTATACAATACATTCTTATTAATTCTACTCACTGTGTTGTAAAATAGCTCTCCTCTACTTATTTCTGCTAACTGAAACTGGATCTGTTGACCAACATCTCCTCAACTCCTTCCTCCTTCAGCTCCTGGTAGCCATAATTCTACTCTCTATTTTTTGTTTCTTTTTGAGCCAGGGTCTCACTTTGTTGCCCAGGACGGAGCATAGTGCCCTGATCACAGCTTGCTGCAACCTCAAGCTCCCACGTTCTAGCAGTCTTCCTGCCTCAGCTTCCCAAGTAGCCGAGACCACAGGCATGCTCCATGACACCTGAACTCCTGAACTCAAGCAATCCTCCTGCCTCAGCCTTCCAAAGTGCTGGGATTACAGGCATGAGCCACTGAGCCCTGCCTACCCTCTCTATGTGGTATTTGTCTTTTTGTGCCTGGCCTATTTCATGGAACATAATTTCCTCCAGATTTATCCATATTGTCTCCAGATTTCTTTCTTTATTAAGGCTGAATAGTATTCCATTGTGTATATACTACATTTTCTTTGTCCATTCATCTGTTGATGGACACTTAGGTTGATTCCATATCTTAGCTATTGTGAATAAGCTGCAATGAACATAGGAGTGCAGATACTGCTTTGACATATTCATTTCATTTTCTTTGGATATATATCCAGAAGTGGAATTGGGCTGGAATATAGGCAGTTCTATTTTTAATATTTTGAGGAAACTCCATATTACTTTCCATAATAGCTGTGCTAATTTACATTCCCACCACCAATGTATAAGGGCTTCCTTTTCTCCACATCCTCTCCAACACTGGTTATCTCTTGTCTTTTTGATGGTTTCTCTTCTCTGTAAAGCTGTTGATTGTAGCATTTTAGTTTTTCCAAGAATTTTTTAATCAAACTTTTGAAGCATATAGCTGAAGTGAAAGAGTTTTAGCATGAATGCTAATATACACCCAGCACCTATATTCTTGCTTTTTCACGTATTTACTCCTGAATTAATATATTACTTGTTGTATGCTTTTGAAAGTAAACTGCAAACAAGTGCATGCTTCTCCTAGATCCTTCCACATGCTCTGCCATTAATAGAGTTCAATGTTTAATTTTTTTTCCTTTTGATGTACAATTAATACACAATTAATTTACACACACATTTTACTTAGTTCTGAAAAATGTATACACTTGTATAACTCAAAGCCTGTTGTTATAGAACATTACTATCACCCTAGCAAAATCTTTCGTGTCCCTTCTCAATCACCAATCATGACCACACCCCAAGAAAACTACTGTTCAAACTTTTCTCCATCATTGATTGGCTTTGACTGTTTTAGAACTTCATAAAAATAAAATACTGTAGTAAATTATATACAATTTTACGACTAGCTTCCTTTGCTCAACATAATGTTTTTGAGATTTATTCATATTGATGCATGTCAATAGTTGGTTCTTTTTATTGCTGCATATTTCATTGAATAAAAATGCCAAAGCTTGTTTATTCATTTTTTTCTCACATTAAAGTATCTAGGGGATGTTTTCCACTTTTGGCTATTAGAAATGAAACAGATTTGAATATTGTATAGGCTTTTTGTGCATATATTATGCTTTCTTTGAGTAAATACCAAGAAATTATGTTACTGGATCATAGGTTAATGTATGTTTAGTTTTAGAAGAAAATGCTAGCTCTTTTTTCTAAAATAGTTGTCCCATTTTACACTCCCAGCAATAATGTATGAGATTTCCAGTTGCTACACATCCTTACCGAAAATTAGTTTTTCTAATTTTAGTCATTCTAATGGGTGTGTAGTGATATGTCTGTGTAGTCGTAATTTGCATTTCCCTAATGACTAATGATGTCAAACACATTTTTATGTACTTGTTTTATGTACTTGTTGATATGTCTATTCAATTCCTTTGACTATTTTTATGGAGCTGTTTTTTATTATTGAGTTGTAGGGTTTCTTTATATATACTGCATACCAGGCCTTTGTTATACACAAGCTTTGCAATGTACATTCTCTTAAAATCTGTGGCTTGCCTGTTCAATTCATTAGTGGTGCTTTTGTTAGGCAGTTTTTAATTTTGATGAAGTGTAACTTATTCATTTTTTTATTATGGTTATTGCTTTATGTTTCAGGTCCCAAATTTTGCTTTCTCACAAATCACAAACATTATCCTATGTTTTCCTTCAAAAATTATATGGTTTTAGGTATTTTCCATGTCAAAATATTCTCTAATTTTTTTGCTGATTTATTTACTAAAGAAATTTGAGGGATTTGCTATAATGTTAGGGATTTTTCTAGATGCCACATTGTTATTGATTTCTAATTTAATTATATTATGCTCAGAAAACATATTCTGCATGCTTTCACCCCTTTTAAATTTATTGAGACTTGTTGGAGGGTCCAGCATATAATCTATCTCAGTGAACACACTGTATTTACTTGAAAAGATGTATATTCTTCCGTTGTTCAGTGTAGTGTTCTATAAAATCATTTAGGTCAAGGTAGTTGATAGTTCGTTTAAATCCATCTACGTCTTCATTAATTTTATTTATCTGGCTCTATCAATTGCTAAAAGAATTTTGTTAAAAACTGTCAGCTATGATTTTAGAATCATTTATTTCTCCCTTTGATTAATGAATGTTGTTTCATGAATTTTGCAGCTGTTCAGAGACAAAAAAACTATTTATGAATATGGTCTTCCTAAATGAACTGATGGTCCTTTTGGCATTATGAAATGTGTGTCTTTAGCCGGGCGCGGTGGCTCACACCTGTAATCCCAGCACTTTGGGAGGCCAAGGCGGGAGGATCACGAGGTCAGGAGATCGAGACCATCCTGGCCAACACAGTGAAACCCCGTATCTACTGAAAAAAAAAAAAAAAAATACAAAAAATTAGCCGAGCGTTGTGGCGGGCGCCTGTAGTCCCAGCCACTTGGGAGGCTGAGGCAGGAGAATGGCGTGAACCCTGGAGGTGGAGCTTGCAGTCAGCCGAAATCGCGCCACTGCACTCCAGCCTAGATGACAGAGCGAGACTCTGTCTCAAAAAAAAAAAAAAAAGAAAAAAGAAATGTGTGTCTTTATTTCCAATGTTAATTCCTTCCTGAAGATCAGCAGTGTGTGATATGTTATCATTTACCTAAAACCTGAAGAATTTCTATTAGCATTCCTCAAGGAGATAGTCTGCTGGTAAAGAATTCTCTTTTCTTTTTCTAAAAATGCCTTTATTTTGCCTTCTCATCTTTGCTGGTTGAGAATTGGTTGTTAGATTTTTTTTTCTGTTAGTTCAGGACTGTAATTATGGTGTATTGCTATATTGTTCACCTTTATAGAATGTGTTGTTTTTCTCTGGATGCTTTCAAGATTTCCTCTTTATTTTTTGGTATTCAGTGCTTTTATTAGGATGAGCCAAAGTTTAGTTTTATTTTTAATTTTTCAACTTGAAGTTTGCTAATTTTTTAAAAAGCCTATTGAGAGGTAGATTTGACATACAATAAGCAGCACGTATTCAAAATGTACATTTGGATACATTTTGATACATGTACACTCGGGAGATGATCACCACAATGAAAGCAATGAACATATCTGTTACCCTAGAATGTTTCCTTCTGCCTTTTAGTAATTCCTCCCACATTCCATCTGATTCACAGGCTCCCACTGATCTCCTTTCTGACACTATATATTTGCATTTCCTAGAATTTTATAGAAATGAACTCATACATTATGTATACTTTTTGTCTAGCTACTTGCACTGAGACTCAATTATTTCAAGAGTCATACATTATTGTGTGTACCAATAGTTCGTTCCTTTTCATCGCTGAGTGGTATTCTGTTCTAAGGATATACTACAATATGTTTATCCACCTGCTGATGGACATTGAGGTTGTGTCGACTTTGAGACCACTACAGACAAAGTTGCCATGAACATTCGTATACACTCTTTCTATTTTTCTTGGGTAAATACCTACAAGTGGAATGGCTGGGCCATATTGTAGAAGTATGTTTAACTGTTTAAGAAATTACCAAACTGCTTCTAAACAGGTTGTACAATTTTACATTCCCAAGAAAAGTGTTTAAGAGTTCCAGTAATTTCATATCCTTACCAGCATTTGGTATGGGCAGTCTTTTTTTTCACCTTGGTAATGAAAAAATGAACTTAATAGTACTTAACAGTTCTATACGATTTTATCGCCAATGTAGTTTCGTGTATTAAAATTGTTTTGTTTTGTGAGACAGGGTCTCATATTGTTGCCAAGGCTGGAGTGCAGTGGTGTAATCTTGGCTCACTGCAACATCTGCCTCCCAGGCTCAAGCAATTCTCCCACCTCAGCCTCCTGAGAAGCTGGGACTACAGGTGTGCACACCATGCTTGGCTCATTTTTGTGTTTTTTGTAGAGACAAGGCTTTGCCATGTGGCCCAGGTTAATCTTGAACTCCTAGACTCAAGTGATCCACCTGTCTCAGCCTCCCAAAGTGCTGGGGTTACAGGAGTGAGCCACTGTGCCCAGCCTAAAATTGTTTTTAATAACTTTAAAATTTGATCACAAAAATAATGTATTATAGAAAATTTCAAAAATATCAAATGATGCAAAAAATACCTGTAATAGTGTCACTTAGTCATAATGCTTGTGAACATTCTAGACTTTTTATTTAGATATACATGTTTTTAAAAAGTGGATTCTAGATCACACACTGTTTTATAATCCTACTTTTTTCTTAATACTAAATCATGAACTCTTGAAGTCATGAAATATTATTCCACTATGCCTTATCTTTAAAGGATGTAGAGTTTTCTGTCTCATGGCAATGCCGTATTTTATAATATCAGGTTCCTGTTGTCAGACATTTAGGTTGTTTCTGGGTTTTCACTTAAAAAATTATGGTAAAATACACATACCACAGTATTTACCATATTAACCATTTTTAAGTATAAAATTCAGTGTTAAGTATATTCACATTGTTGTGTAATCAATCTCCAGAATTTTTTCATCTTGCAAAACTGAAACTCTTTACTTATTGAACAACTCCCCCTGTCCCCCTCTCCCCTGCAACTTAGGAAGACCACTGGGCCCAAATGGGTCACTTCTCCCTTCACTGTGGCCTGGAAGTACTGTCAAGTCAGTAAGCTGGAGCAATCATAGTACTGACCTCATTTCTTTTCTGTTATCATTGCCTGATTTTCAGTGTCTTAAAAAGTGTTGTCTTGCATATTTTATCTAATTTGGGGGGTTGCTTTAGATAAGAGGTAAATCTGGTCTCTGTTACTCCATGTTGGCCAGAAGTAGCAGTCACAGCCATTATTTTCCACATATTCTTTTCCCTGATTCTCTTTCCGTTCTTCTTCTGAGACTCAACAATACACATATCTAAGACCTTTTGCTGTTGTTTTATAGGTCCCTGAAATGCTGATCCTCTTTTTCTTCTATCTTTATGCTTTTCCTTCTTCTGATTGGATAAATTATACTGATTTATCTTCAGGGGTTACTTACCCTTTATTCTGCCGTCTCCTTTCTGCTGCTAAACTTGCCCAGTAAATTTGAATTTCAAATATATTTTCAATTCTAGAATTTCCATTTGGTTCTATCTCTCTTCTAACAATTCCTATCTTTTCATTTATCGTCAGTGGATGTCCCTTTGTTTCATTCAGTGTAGTTGTACATCCATTCTAAAATCCTACCTACCGTTTCCACATCTTGGTTACTTTGGGGTTCAATCCTTTTTACTGCCTTTTCTTTTGAAAATGGGTCATATTTTCCTGTTTTGCTTTGGTAATTCTGGATTGCATTTTGGACATCATGAATTCTGTAGTTCAGAAACTTTGGGTTCTTCTAAATTTCTCCAAAAGGTGTTAAGTTTTTATTTGTAGGCAATTGACTTGGTTTGTCTCAAACTGAACATATGCTGCTTACAGTTTTCTTGATGTATGCATGGATAGGGTGACCATCATTTTTTTTCAAAATTTATGTATGTAGAATTTGGGGATCCCCTCCTTTACTCATACATTTCCAGGATTTTTCCTTCACTTTCCAGTATCTCTCATATATCTGAACTCTGTTGTTTCTCCAAGCCAGAAAAACGTTTGTTTTTTTTTCTGATGTTTTAGCCACTCAGTATGTTGCCAACTTCTGATTGCCCTTAAGTAAAAAACATTTTTAAAAAGGTAGAGAGGAGAGTCCCTTCTTCCAAATGTCATTTCTCCTGTGGAATACACCTACTTCTGTTCACTCTCTACTGTTTTCAGGTAGTTGTTTTCCGTATTTTGTCCAAGGATTGTAGGTATCATATGATACCTATCAACTACATTAACACATATAAATTATATATTGTATGTGCTCAGCCTAGTAGTAAATTCCTTGGGCCCACACTGGAAGTGGTATCTCTAGTGATGTATTTTCAAAGTTTTCCACTATTCTGCATTCTCTCTCTTTCCTTTGAAAAATTTACCATATTTATTACTTTTTGACCCTCTTTCATATTAAAAACTTGATCCTGAGTTACCCTTTCATTTTCAAAATTAATGCACTAAGAGGCAGATTAGAAGGTCTGCCATGGTGACTAGCCTATTAAGTAGTAATAAATGCAGCTCTGCTAAGACTTTCTGATTATTTTGATGGAAGGCCCTCAAATGTGCATACCTAGAAGACCTTCTTGGGTGGCTGGTCAGTACCTGGTCATATATTTCCTGATACCATGCTTATACTGAAAATATATTAACTAAGGTGATTGCCAATCACATAGATACAGATCTTTAATGAAGTTCCTTCTTCAAATGTATTGCATATGCTTTGAGTACATGTGTTTTTCTCTGTGAATACTTACTGTCGACTGAATTAGATATTTCAGTTTAAATATAAATCCTTCCAGTCCTTAAAAGTTGTTTTAAGTCTTAGGTGATGGCATGATACTCCAATCACCTTTATTTTCACTGGAACTTTATTTATCCTTGGTAAGAGAGGCTTCTTTCTTATGTATATATATTCGATGTTACAGTCATACCAAGTGACATCTACTTTGTCACATAGATCTTAGTTTTTCACACTTTCATGACACAGAATATTCTTTCTTCCTAAAATGTCCCTTTCTTTCTCTATTTATTTACTTTCCCTACACTCATCTCCTCTTCTGTGAGTGGTTCTGACTTTTCCAGACAAACTCACTCTGACTCACCCCTTCTGTGCTTACCTCAAATAGTACATTTACCTCCAACAAGTATTTACTTGTTGTTTTGCCTTCTAATATATAATATATATATATATATATATATATATATATATATATATATATCCCCTACTAGCTTGTGAATTCTGTAAAGGCAGGGGCTAACACATTTTATGAAACTGCTTTACCAACTGACAGCATCTTCACTTATGACCAAAAAGATCCATAACAGTCACATTCCACATTCAATCTATCTGTGGCAAGAGTCAGATTGCCCCATTTGGAAACTTACACTTTTATTATTATAGAATAGCATTTAGTTGAAAAGTGTGTGTGTGTGTGTGTGTGTGTGTGTGTGTGTGTGTGTGTGTAGAGGGGTGCTCCTTATCAACATCTTGGGAAAGTAGTAACTAAAGTTATTTTATATTCAAGTGTTTAAAATTCTAAGTTATGATAATTTAGAGCCTCATTCTGTAAACTCAAATGCATTCATTATAGGTAACATAGAGTCTGTTACCCTTTATGCTACAGTGATTTCTGTTGTGAAATTTAATATGAGTGAGATGCTTATTTCTATAATGAATTTGCAAATATGTGTTTCTATTTCAAAAAGTAGTGTATTCATGTGTGCAGGTGTCAGCTGGATAAATATATATAACAGCTTTTTAAGTATTATAGATTTTGCTTAATGATGGAGATGGAAGTAGTACTGTAATATGGGGAAGCTTATGCTTCAATTATAAGTGACAAACTCTGGGCCTGTTATATAGAGTAAGCCCAAATCTCTTTCAGATTTTCATGTTACTGAACTATTTGAAGGAGAATCCAGCAGCTGTTGTGTGAATCTGCTGAAGCATTAGAAAAAAAAAATATTCTCCATGTAAATTTAACTTAAAATTCTATAGAATTCTTTAGGGATTGCGAATAGATACAATAAATCATAGCTATAAGAAACAACAAAAAAAAGAAGTGCTGTTATGGATATCATGAGATTGCCCTATGCAACAACTTCAGAGATACTGAAAATACATGCAAGTGTAATTATATGTGTCTGTCTTTATTTTAAATGTGTCTAGTGTAAGTTTCATCGCACTCAAATAAAATACATCTCCCAAAATTAGCATGCCACCAATTTCCTGAGAATTCTTACAAATTTACTCACCCAAAAAGTGAAGAAAATAAAAATTTAACCATGAGAATATTTCCTTAAACCAAATGGAGTCTGGAGAATCAAAGAATAACGAATAAAGGGTGAAGCAGAATCAAAACAATGCTAGTATGATAAAGGTTTGGCTGGCAAACTTAATAAATTCTATGACAATTTAATAAATTGAAGGCAGGAAGGCCAGGACACTTACTGTAAACCTTTTTTCACCTTCAAGTCTGGCCAGGATTACCAAACTTCTTTGATGACTAGAATGAGCCCAGGCACTTAACTATAATAATTCCCCTGGAAACCCTTACTTTAGTTGGCTTGATGTCCCCTAGTGTAACCAGCAGTGAATCAGTACAGGTCTGTGGCGAACTCAATTCCTGCCTCCTTAGAGGAAAGAACTTGGCTGAAGGGCAGAAGTACGGTATAAGGTAGAGGGAGAAACTGAGGCAAGTTTTATAGCAGGCGTGAGAGTTTATTTTAAAAGTTTTAGAGCAGGAGCGAAAGGAATCCAAGTGGACTTGGGAAAGGACCAAGCAGGCGACTTGAGAGATCCAAGTGCCCTGCTCAGCCCTGGACTTGGGGTTTTACATTGGCATGGTTCCAGGGTTTGTGTTTCTCCTCCCTTGAGCCTTCCCTTGGGGCAGGTTGTTGCTTAACTGCCACTCGCACAGCGTTGGGGAGGGTGACTGTATGTGTAGTGCATTTACTGAGGTTGTGCACACGTTCTCTACGGGTAATTTACCTTTACTGGTCAAACACTCCCAGAGAAGGTCATACATCCACTATTTTGCCTCTTAGTGTGCATGCTTGAGCCCACTTGCCCAACTCCTGAGATCTTATCAGGAAGCCGCTGGTCACCAGCTCCCATCTGTTGGGAGGCTGCCTTTCCGTGGCACTGGCTATGACCAATGATCATTTCAGAGACACAGTTTAACAACTGCCTGATCATCACCTAATGGTCACCTAACATTCCTGGGTGAGGAGCCCTCTCCTGCCCTGCTCATGTCTGACTAGCTACCTACTCCAGAGCCAGGAATCTGATTTTAATTAGTAATCCTGAAACAAATTCACTCACCTGAAAAGTGATGAAAATAAAAACCTAACCATTAGAGAAGTTAAGAAACATTGCGACGTACAGCATAATTCTAGATGAAATTTAGTGGATGCCCATCATCTGCTTTTCTTAAGCCAATTTAGTAAGTACAGCTCTCATGACTATCACAAGAATGACATTTTGGACTTTAAAAGTTGAAAGTGGACATTTATTTTCAGATGTGGAAGGTCCTAGATTTCAGTGCTCCCGGAAGCTCTCAGACTGTGGTCCCATCTTCTAGCCATAATCCATAAAACTAATTAAAATATCTTGTAGATAGACAGAGTGATAGGTGGATGTATAGATAGATAGATATATGAAAGATTACTGGGAGGAACTGAGGACTCTATTTTAAAGTGTCAGGAAAGAACTGTAATAAATGCTGTAGACAGCTGTAGGTGTCAGGATGGTCAAATAGGTAACAATGAAGCCTTTAATCCTTTACTCTGACAGTGTAAGGACTAGATCAAAAGGAGAAAGTAGATGACGGCTTTCCCAGTCTTCCATTTTTCCCCCCGTGGAACAGCACCAAGAGAGGAAGAGATGTATTGGCACAGGTGGGAGGAGTTGGAGCAGGATCCTTTCGCTGCCCAGGAAGTTCTGGAAAAACGGCTCCTGCCGTTTTACAAATCCTGAGAAGGGAGGGCTAGGAGTACAAAAGTACTGAGTCAGAATAGAGAAAAGTTTCTTCAAGGCCTTCCCATAAGTAGGTCTCAACAGAGGTGCCTAATCAGTTTCAGTTGAGTATCCCTGCTGCCCCAAGTAATGTCTTAGAATGGAGACACCTAGGCTAGGAATGCAGATATGGTAAGGTTATGGTCAGCCAGAGGCAGGGGAAGGGGTGTTAAAAGGAGAGAGGGGAGTTGAACAGGAGCTGAGTCTCTGACTGCAACTCTCTCCAGAGGCTGCAATGCACTGGCTGTGCAGAAAGCCTAGGGTGAGAGGGGCAGCTTGCCCCAATGAGGCAGCCAGGTAAAACCTTTGTCATTGCCCATGGTTAGATCTGAATGATCACACATAAGATTTTGGCCTGGAGGCTGACTCCCAAAATGCCAAAATAAATCATTGGCATTTTCCTCAAATTGAAATGTTCTCTTCTAAGAAATAGATCTGTCTGACCTCATCTAGAAAAAAAAATCAAATGACTTAATGAGTCATACAGATCACTTTATAGCCTTGTAGTTAACATTAAGCTAAATGAATTGTTGCCTTATTTGGAAGTAATACTTTTTTAAATATTAACTCACATTCACTCATCTAAATAATAAATGAATAATAATGCTATACAAATATAGTCAACTTATCTTTAATAAAATTGCAAAAGTACTTCAATGGAAAAAGACAGCCTTTTTAATAATTGGTACTACTAAAATTCCACATCTATATGCAAAAACTATAAAGCTTCTTGAAGAAAACATTGAAGAAAAACTTTGAAACCTTGTGTATTAGTTTGCTCAGGCTGGCATAACAAAATACGACAAATTTGGTGGCTTAAATAATAGATATTTATTTTCGCACAGTTCTGGAGGCTGAAAGTCCAAGATCGAGGTGTTGGCAGATTTGGTTTCTCATGCAGCCTCTCTCTTTGGTTTGTACATGGCTGCCTTCTTGCTGTATTCTCATAGGGTCCTTTCTCAGTGTGCATTCATCTCTGATGTCTCTTCCTTTTCTTATAAGAACACCAGTCACATTGGATTAATGCCTACCCTAAAGTTCATTAAAACTGGCTATACCAATTGTTAGAGAAGATCGGAGCAACAGATCTTTCATTCATTACTGCTGGAAATACAAAACAGTACAGCCACTTTGAAGACCATTTGGCAGTATTTTTTGCAAAGTTGTTAAACATAGTCTTATCATATGATCCAGCAATTGCACTCTTAGTTATTTACCTAAGTGATTTGAAAACATATCCACACAAAAATCTGCACACAAATGTTTATAGCAACTTATAACTGCCAAAAACTGGAAGCAACCAAGATATCCTTCAATAGATGAAAGGATAAACAAATTGTAGCATATCCAAACAAAGGAATACTATCTGATGATACAAAGAAATGCATTATGGCCTTTCCAACTTGGGCCCGGCAGAATGACTCCCACAAAGAAGGGTGGCCAGAAGAAAAAGGGCCATTCTCCCATCAACAAGGTGGTGACAAGAATACATCATCAACATTCACAAGCACATCCATGGAGTGGGCTTGAAGAAGCATGCCCCTCCAGCACTCAAAGAGATCTGGAAATTTGCCATGAAGAAGACATGAACTCCAGATGTGTACATTGATACCAGGCTCAACAAAGCTGTCTGGGCCAAAGGAATAAAGAATGTCCCATATCGTATCCATGTGTGGTTGTCCAGGAAAAGTAATGTGGATGAAGATTCATCAAATAAGCTCTATACTTTTGTTACCTATGTAGCTGTGTATTGGGATCTTTGGGTGTTGATTTTCTTCCCAGAAACCTCTGTGGCTGGTGGCGCCCTTGCCTGAGTTCTTGTCCTGTGTTCAGGAAGAATGAGGTACGCAGACAAATGAAGGGTAAACAGGATGAAGATAAGCTTTACTAAGTGTTACAACAACTCGGAGGAGACATGCAGTGGGTAGCTCATCTCTGTAGGCAGGTCATCCATCCAATGTTCAGTTCTCAGCAGAGAGGAGGCCCTGGAGAGGGTGGCTCCTGTCCACAGGTAAGTCATTCGGACATCTCTGCAGGTCTCTGAAACTCTCAGCAGAGAGTAGCTCATCTCTGCAGGTCTCTGAAGTTCTCAGCAGAGACAGTAGCTCCTCTCTACTGGTCTCTGAAGCTCTCAGCAGGGAAGGTAGCTCCTCTCTACCATCAGGTCATCTCTGTAGCTCTCAGCGAGAGGGTACTCCTCTTTGCAGCTGGTTCTACTGTCATCTCTCTGCTGTCTTCTCCTCTGGCCATTGTCCTCTGCCCTGGACCTCAGAGGGGAGGAAGTGCCTGCCAATTGGTCCCTGGGCAGCCATAGGGAGCCCAGAAGAGGCACCATGAGTCCCCACTCAGGTCTACAGGACTGGCAGCCCAGCCCCTAGCCTGCAGGCCCTCCCTGGCCTGAAGGTGGGGCTTTACTGGGGACTTGCCCCCTTCATCCCAGGACTCTGTCTGCCTCCTGCTGCCACTCAAAGCCCTGTGGTTCAGCCCAAGCCCTGCTAGGAGATTGGAGCAGGCACCAGAAGTGGAGAGAGGCCAGACAGCGGGAGTAGGCACCCCTGAACCTGCAGGGATGGCGGGGCATCCTTCCTGGGGCCATTGAGAGTGCAGGCTGCAGAGACGCCCGGCTCCTGCGCCTGGGAGGGTGGCCGCAGCAGCACCGGGAGCGGGGTAGATCCTGCCTGCTCCTGCCCCTCCCACAAGAACACAGGGAGGCTCGGAGCCAGGGCTGCAGTTTGGGTGGTTGTAGCCCCGCCCAGGAGGATGGGGCTCCTGCCTGCTCCACAGAGCAGGACACCTGGGTCTGCATCTGTGTTTCAGGTGGCTGCAGCGTCATCCCGGGAGTTCTCCTCCCAACTCAGAAGGGGTGGGGCTCCCACTGGCTCCATGGAGTGTGCAGCCCCAGCCCTGCCTCCCTCCTGCAGCCAGAATGATGGCAGTGGTCACTTCCATCACGGGTGACCACTTTCAAAAACCTACAGTTAGTGTGGATGAGAACTAACTGCTGATCCTCAAATACATCAAATAAAGTTCTAAAATTCCCTTAAAAAAAAAGTGCACTATCAAGCCACAAAAAGACTTGAATGAGTTGCAATATATTTTACTAAATAAAAGAAGCCAGTCTGAAAAGGTTACATACTTTGTGACTTCAACTGTACAATATGCTGGAAAAGAAAAAAATATAGAGACAGTTCGTAGATCAGTAGTTGGGTTTGATTAAGGGTTGGCAGGGTAGAATAGGTGAAAAAACAGGATGTGTGTAAGGCAGTAAAATTATTTATTGTGATGAATACATGATGCTCTGCATTTGCCAAAACCCATAGAACTTAGCTCAAAGAATGAACCTTAATGCATTCAAATTTTCTTTTTTTTTTTTCTGCCCCGAGACAAAGTCTTACTCTGTCACCCAGGCTGGAGTGCAGTTGTGTGATCTCGGCTCACTGCAACCTCTGCCTCCCTGGTTCAAGTGATTCTCCTGCCTCAGCATCCCGAGTAGCTGAGATTACAGGTGCTCACCACCGCACCCAGCTAATTTTTGTATTTTTAGTAGAGACAGGGTTTCACCATGTTGGCCAGGCTGATCTCGAACTCCTGACCTCATGATCTGCCCGCCTCAGCCTCCTAATGTGCTGGGATTACAGGCGTGAGCCACCGTGCCCAGCTGCATGCAATTTTTAATAAAATATTTTAGAAGGTTTAGGGATTGTGGGATAAAATGCAGAACATGACAAAATAATCTAACTGCATTACATGTATATGAAACAACTTCCCTAATGGAGACAGGGGAAAGGTTCTGACCTAAGTAGCTGGAAACAGGGTGTCAGACCAAAGGCAAACGAACCTCTAGGAAAGCATTGTACTCTAGTTGATCAAGTTATTTCCCACAGAGATACAGGTTATCAATTCTACAACATGTATAGATACTTGGACAGGTATATCACCAAAAAAAGATATAGTAAAGACAGTTACACACTTGAAACAATGTTCAACATCACTAGCTATGAGAGAAATAAACCATATCACACACAATAGAATGGCTAAAATAAAAGTTACTCACCATACCAAGTGCTGGTGAGAATATAGAGCAACTGGAACTCTCATATATTGCAGGTGGGAATGCAAAATGGTACAACTACTCCAGAAAACAGTTCGACAGTTTTTTTATAATATTAAATATAGACTTACCTTATGACCCAGAATTCCCACTCTTTGACATTTACTAGAAGAGTGAAACATTATGTCCATATAAAAACCTACAGGGAAATATTCATAGCAGCTCTATTACAATTACCAAGAACTAGAAAGAGCTCAAACACACTTCATTGGGTGAATGGATAAACCAACCGTGGTCCATCCATACAGTGGAATACCATTCAGCAATAAAAAAAATGGGGAATTTTAAAATACAATTTTAATTAGTGTAAATTTAACTTTAAAAACTGACATTTGATTTAATTATTGGAAAAATTTTAAGGTATGTTTGGAACAAGTTGGATATGTAAATCTTCTTTTTCAACTGTACATCTTATAAAATCTAAATACAGATTAAGTATATCTGATAAAATTTAACTTTCAAATTGAGATGCACTGTAAGTGTAAAATTATACACTAAATTTTGAAGACAGTTTAAAGCAAGAGCATAAAATATCTTTTTTTCACCATTTTTATGTGGATTATATTTTGAAATGACAATGATTAAATTCATTTGGAAAAATTAAAATATTAAAATTTTTAAAAATGACATGAACAGTGCAAGTTGTAATGTAGCAAATATAAAGATGCAAGGAAGAATGAATAATAATGGAAATCACAGAATGCTAAAAAGCTTTGGGAAATACAGGAGACAAGAAAAGCATTTAAATGTGAAGATGATACTGACTAGTCAATCACCACGATGAAGTTGGTGCTGAACTGATTAGGCTCTGAGGTTCTACTCACCAAATATTAAACCATTTTTTCTTTTAACAAATTGGACTGTGCAGATCATTGAGATTAGCATCTTTTTAAAACTAATGAAAGGGAGTAATCTGAATGTTTCTGTATGCTCATTCAATAATTGCAAGGGGGCCAGGCGCGGTGGCTCATGCCTGTAATCCCAACACTTTGGGAGGCTGAGGCGGGCAGATCACGAGGTCAGGAGATGGAAAACACCCTGGTTAACACGGTGAAACCCCATCTCTACTAAAAAAATGCAAAAAAATTAGCTGGGCGTGGTGGCGGGCGCCTGTAGTCCCAGCTACTCGGGAGGCTGAGGCAGGAGAATGGCGTGAACCCAGAAGGCGGAACTTGCAGTGAGCCAAGATCACAACACTGCAGTCCAACCTGGGCAAAGAGCGAGACTCCGTCTCAAAAAACATAAATAAATAAAATTGCAAGGTCTCTTCAGAAATTTTATTAGTTAAGAGATAATTAATATTTTGAAGGCATAAAACCAATTCTTAAGGTGAATCCTTTGTTTTACATTGATGAGTCCAATTTTTTTAATGTAAGAGAAAGAAAGAAATTAAGGTTACCACAATAAAAGTCTTAATACCATATTTGCATTTTCATTATATGAAATGTTATTTCTCATATGAAATGCAAATTCATATCATGAAAATGCAAATATGGTATTAAGACTTTTATTGTAGTAACCTTAATTTTATCTAAGTGTTCATCCCATTATCTCTTTATTTTCCTAGAAAGAGGCATTTGTGCTATTTGATAGGAGAATACATAATAGTGCAATACTGAAATCTCTTTTCGTGTATTACTTAAGTCAGAATGACATTCTGATAACTCACTTATTACGGGCGTTCTTTTCCAGTGTATACCGTGTATCCGATGAGATTCCATGTTCAAGTCAAATAATAAAACGTGTGTTTTGGTCTATTTCTATAACAATAAGATAATAATTCTTTCAGATCTTTTTTTTAAATCAATGATTAAATCTATCTTACTTTTTCAGGTTCTGATAGAAGACAGTCTGTGTCCCAGTCAATAGTGCTGGGAAAAAAGGACCGTAAGAGAGTCCAAGTAGTGGATTTAGTATTTATTAGCCTTGTTTTCTCTATAACAAAATGATGCTTCTGCCTTGCTTTCTCTTCAATGCCTCCTCGATCAGAACAAGGTTGAGGAGGGAGTAATACATATGAGGGAGCCTTAGAATGATTTATTTATGAGCATGTAATGTGACCCTGCCATTCTTGTGATTATACACGCCACATAAAAAATTTACTGGTTGTTTTTATTTTCCCCTGTAGAAAAGACAGAGCCAAAGAGGCAAGCTCCAAGGATTACATGGCCAAAATATACTATTTTTTCTTTCATTCACTGAATATTGATAATAAGTTTCAATCTGATTTTATGAGAACATGTAAGTATTGCTATAATAAATGAAAGAATTTGTGCATTTTGAGCGTTTTAAATTTTAATGCTACTTGTTAAAGGTTGATGATTCACTGGGTTTCTAAAACTAAACTTCTAAAATTTAGTTAAATTAAATAACAATGAAAAGGGAGATGACAGAAAAATAATATTCAGAAATGTTTTATTGTTATTATTGTAACTGTAATAGCTTCGTTGACTGCACACGGCAAGTCAATATGCTGAGACACGGGGTTGCAGCAGAGAAAGAGATTCAATCATAGGGCTGCCAAATGAGGAGATGGGAGAGAACCTCAGATTTGTCTCCCCCAAGAGTTTGAGGCTAGGCTTGTTAAGGGTTTTGGAGTAGGCCAAAGTGTGAAGATCCTTGATTGATCAAAGAGTGCAGGTGAAGTTATGGGACAGGGAGATGAAGAAACTATATTTACTGGAATTCAGAATCTTAACACCTTAAGCAACTCTTAAAGAAAAGCCTTATGATTCTAATGTCAGAAATCATATCTATTATAGGAACAATGAGGATGCGAATGGGAAATATCTAGTGCTACATGACTTCTGTGGTCAAGGTGCACCCTGTGGATTAATGCTCAATTATAGCCATATTTCTGTCCAGAATTCTTGTTAACCCTGTGAGGACAGCTTCCTTATTCTTTTGGAGACACACACACATGGCAACGATACATGAGAGTACAAAGTGAGGAGCACAAAAGGAGAGTACAAATATCAGACCCTGCAATATCTGGACTCTAAACGACTTGTAAAAACTTCTCATCTCCAATTAAACCAGATTGTTCTGCTTACTATTCTCCAGAATTCTCACCTCTGTACTTTTACTCAAATTATTTGCCCCAGTTAAATGCCATCCTCCTCCCTCACCCCAACCTGAAATCCACAAATCTTTCAAGCCTGGATCAAGTGGCACCTCCCCTAACTACACAACTCTCTCTCCCTCTCCTGCCTCTGCACTCATGCCTCATAATCAGTGGTGCACACTAATGCAACATCCCAGCCCGTGCCCATTCTGATTGGTTAGCTATACTTTTCTTTCTTGTTGGTTAGCTACACTGTCTCACACTATACCAAATGTAACTTTTAACATTTTCCTTGTGTGATTCATTTTTAATTCAATGAATATTCACTGAGCCTTTGCTCTGGACACTGAGGATAAAATGGAATAAAAAATCAGACGTAGGGCATGATAGATCATATCTGTAATCCTAGCACTTTGGGAGGCCAAGGTGGGCAGATAGTTTGAGCCCAGCAGTTCAAGAGCAGCCTGGGCAACATAGCAAAACCCTGTCTCTACAAAAAAATAAAAAATTAGCCAGGCACGGTGGCACACACCTGTAGTCCCAGCTACTCAGGAGGCTGAAGAGGGAGGATCACCTAAGCCCAGGAGGTCGAGACTGCAGTGAGCTGTGATCATGCCACTGCACTCCAGCCTGGGCCAAAGAGTGAGACCCTGTTTCAAAAATATAAATAATAAAAAAAATTAAAATCAATCCAGTCTTTTCCCTCATACAGCTTATAGTCTACCAAGCTTTTGTTCACATCATTTGACTATGATTCTATTCCAATAATATGCTTTGGATAATTATATTTATATGTGTATTGATCTTATGTCTGTAATTATATTTCAGGCAGTTATAGTACAATCTCAACTTTTGCATCAGACATAATGCCAAGAATAGGACTTACAAAACACAGAGTTAAAGAAAACTGGAAGAACAATTAGAGAACCATGAAAAAATGGTTGAATTATAAAGTAGGAAATTGACAGGAAGAAGATAGAAGGGTCAAGCCTAAAGTCACAGGGTGATATATTCTGAGTAAGTATTTATTGATTTGATGAACTTGAAGAGACCTCTGTTCAAAATCTCATGAGAATCTTTGCCAAACTATTTCCCTCATTTGCTAGTTTATATTTTCCATGTCATTGGTGATTTATTTAGTAACAGATTTCAGAAACAGATTTTTGATGAATCTCCCTATTTTTACACATGGAAAAGTGAGCCATAAAATATCATGAAATATCAGCTGAATATAGACAAGCAATAGCAGCAGCAGCAGCAAAACTATACCTAAACTATAACTATAACTTACGGTGCAGTGAGCAGAGTTATAGCTTACACTGAGGAAGATCAGAGACACACTTGATTAATCAAAACATAGAGTCATGAAACAGAATAGAAGCCAGAAACATATGCACGCATGTAAAGTCATCTGATTTTTGAAGCATACCACCCTCTAAGTTATAAAAATCATGTTTTTAGTTAGTTTAGGATTTCTAGCCTAGGCAAGATGTCATCGACTTCATTTCTCTCTACTCCTCCCAGCTAAGTATGACTACAAATGCTAGAAATAATACACTAGGCAACCAAAGGCAGGATTCTGAAAGGCAGTAAGAGGAAGGAGAACTGGATTGTGACCCCAGGAATGGAGGAACAACGGAGCTGCAAGGCATTTACGTCTCCTGACCCCACCCCAACAGAAGAAAGTAACCTGTATTTTCTGACACACAACCTAGCAACAGAAGAGACAGCTCAGGTAGTTTCATTCCTCCCCTAAGTCAAATGGGAGTCTCTCCAACAAAACCGGGAAAACTAGTCAAGCCCTGTGTCACTGGCAAATGAAATTCATCAGGAGCCTGGCGAATGAGAGTGGCCAGTGGGGGGACTCTTATTCCCTGACAGGCCTGATTCTCTGTCACTCTCGCTGAGAGATTCTGGGTCAGTGGGGTGTCACCTGCAAGAAGAACCCCACCATAAGAAGTGTCCCGGCCCCAAGAGCCTCTTTGTTCCAAGGGATTCAAAACTCCCATTCCCAATCCAGACTCAGTAGGAGGCCCTGAGAGAAGATACTTATCACAACAAACACCTGGCCCAGCAAACAACTTTATCATCAAGGGCCTAACACTTCCTTCTCCCATAAAAGGACACCAGGCATCTGGCCTGAGGCAACTCATTTTGTCCTACCAGGCAACACCAGCAGGGGCAAGTGGGGGCCCTAGTGGTACCAAAAGACCAAAAGAACACCACAGAGGCTCTGAAAATTAAAGTGTCATTGGAAACACAACCTACAAAATTAGACTAGAACCTGCATGCTAAACCCAAACAAGATGACTGCCTGCTAGAATGAAATATTTAAGGCCGGGTGCAGCGGCTCACACCTGTAATCCCAGCACTTTGGGAGGCCGAGGCGGGCGGATCACGAGGTCAGGAGATCGAGACCATCCTGGCTAACACAGTGAAACCCCTTCTCTACTAAAAATACAAAAAATTAGCCAGGCGTGGTGGCGGGTGCCTGTAGTCCCAGCTACTCAGGAGGCTGAGGCAGGAGAATGGCGTGAACCTGGGAGGCGGAGCCTGCAGTGAGCCGAGATTGCGCCACTGCACTCCAGCCTGGGTGACAAAGCGAGACTCCGTTTCAAAAAGAAAAAAAAAGTGTGTATATATATATATTTAATTATATATATTTAATATATATTTATGTATATATTAAATATATATAAATAATTAAATTAATATATATTTAAATATATAAATAATTAAATTAATATATATTTAAATATATATATTTAAATAGGATCCAGAATCTTCTAACATAACCAAAATATCAGAGATACAATAAAAAAATCACAACTTGAATAAGTAAAACTGTCAATGATGTCGATGTTGAGATGAGTCAGACGTTGGAATTATCTGACCAAGGATTTTATTTATGTATTTATTTTGAGATGAAGTCTCACTCTGTCACCCAGGCTGGAGTGCAGTGGCACGATCTCGGCTCACTGCAACCTCTCCCTCCTGGGTTCAAGCAATCCTCCTGCCTCAGCCTCCCAAGTAGTGGAGATTGCAAGCATGTGCCACCACGAGGGCTAATTTTTATATTTTTAGTAGAGATAGGGTTTCACCATATTGGCCAGGCTGATTTCGAACTCCGGACCTCAACTAATCAGCCCAACTCGGCCTCTCAAAGTGCCAGGATTACAGGCATGAGCCACCATGCCTGGCCTGACCAAATCAGCCATCATAAAATCTCAGTGAAATAAAAGAAGTAAAAACAAAAACAAATGGAAATTATAGAAAAAAATAACAAATTAATAAAAAAACTTATTGGATGAGTTCTATAGTAGGGGAGAGATGACAAAGGATAAAGCCAATAAAGTTGAGGACAGATCACTAGAATTTACTCCATAAGAAAAACAGTGAGAAAATACACTGAAGAACCAAGCAACCAGAACCTTACAACCTGTAGGAAAATAACGAAATTTCCCAAGTCTGTATCATCAAAGTCTCAGAACGAGAGAAAAAATGGAGTGGGGCTAAAAGAGTATTTGATAATAAAATGACTAAAGTTTGACCAAATTTGGTGAAATAAACAAAACTACAGATTCCAGAAGCTGAATGAACCTTAATCAGGATAAACCCAAAGATTTCAAACAAAGATACATTGGAAAAAATTAAACAGAAGGAAGTGGCACATTTTTCAAGTTCTGGAAAAAAAGGACTGTAAATCACAAAATCTATATCCAATGAAATTGTCTTTCAGGAATGTAGGGGAAATAAAGACATTCTCAGAAAAAGGAAAACTAAAAGAGCTTTTGCTTGTAGACCTACCCTTAAAAAGTGGCCCTAAATGAAGTTCTTCATACAGAAGGAAAATGATAAAAAAGGAAATCTGAAGAATCTGGAAAGAAGAAAGAAAAATGAAAAGAACAGAAACATGGGTACATACTATATACTATCCCTTTCAAGAGTTATAGAAATCATATTTAATGACTGAAACAAATCTGATACTCAAGACAATTATATTTAAAAGTGAGGAAGGGAAATAGAAGTAAGGTTTCCATGCACTTAAAGTGAAAATGTTCATCCAAGTTGACTGTGGTAAGTCACTAATGTATATTGTAATGCCCAAAGCAACCACTAGAAAAATTATACAAAGAGACGCTCTGAAAAACACTATAAATAAATAAAGGTGGAATTCTAAAAAATGTTTAAGTAATTCACAAAATGGCAAGAAAAGATAAAGAAGTGAGAACCAGAATGAAAAAATAGAAAACAAATAATAAAATGACAGACTTAAGCTCTAACATCTTAATAATTAATTTAAATGTAAATGATCTAAATATACCAATTAAAAGACAGAAATTGGCAGGATATGTAATAAAATGTGACCCAAGGATGTGCACTTTACAAGAAACTCACTTTAAATTCAATGGCATGGGTAGATTTAAAGTAAAGGGCTGGAAAGAATATACCATGCAAACATTAATTGAACAAAAGGAGAAGTGTCTATATCAATAGCATATTAAGTAGAAATTAGAACAAAAACAATTACCAGAGATAAAGAAAAATATCACATAATAATAAAAATATAAATTCACCATGAAGACATAAGAATCCTAAATGTGTACACATCTAACAACAGAGCTTCAAAATACAGGAAACAAAACTGACAAAGCAGAAAAGAGATAGACAAAATCACAATTAAAATTAGGGGCCAATTATCCATCTTAGCAACTGATAAAACTACAAGGTGGAATATAGGCACAATTATAGGAGCTCTGAACCAACAGAATTCAATTCATATTTATAGAAGAATGCTCAATCCAACAAACACAGAATATAGATTTTCTCAAGTGTCCACAGAGCATTCGCCAAGACAGACCATATCTTAGGCCATAAAGCAAAGCTCCACAAATTCAAGATTGAAATCAAACAGTGTTCTCTGGTCCTAATGGAACAAACGAGAAATCACTAAAACACAATAGGAAAATCTCTGAACACAGCTTGTATTAGTCCTTTCTCACATTGCTGCAAAGAAATAACAGTCTGGGTAATTTATAAAGAAAAGAGGTTTAATTGGCTCACAGATCTAAAGGTTATACATATACAGAACCAGCTTCAGCTTCTGCTTCTGGGGAGGCCTCAGGAAACTTACAGTCAGGGCAGAAGGGGAAGTGGGCACATCTCACATGGTGCTAGAGTGGGAGCAAGAGGTGGGGGGAGGTGCCACATACTTTTAAATGACCAGATCTCATAGGAATTCACTCCGTATCATGAGAACAGCACCAAGAGCGAAATCTGCCCCATGATCCAATCACCTCCCACCAGGCCCCCCCTCCAACATAGAGGATTACAATTTGGCATGAGATTTGGGAGGGGACACAGATCCAAACCATACCAACACTAAAATTAAACAACATGCTTCTAAATAATCTATAGGTCAAAGAGTAAGTCTCAAAGAACATTTTACAACGTAGACCTGATCGAAAATAAAAACACAACATATCAAAATATTGAGGATGCAGCTAAAACAGTCCTGAGGGGAAAATTTATGGCATGAAATCAGTACATTCGATATTAGAAAAACCCCAAATCAATAATCTAAGTTTGTACCTCAAGAAACTAGAAAAACAAAGAGCAAACTAAGCCCAAAACAAGTACAAGCTAGGGAATAATAAAGGTAAGAATAACAATTAATAATGTTGAAAATTGAAAGTAAAAGAAAAAACCTGTTTTAAAAGTTCTTCAAAAAAATCAACAAGATTTATAAACCTCATGCAAGGTTTACAAAAATAGAGAAGACACAAATCATCAATATCAGGAATAAACAGGGAGTATCACTGCAGATCCTAAAATTATTATATGAATTGTAAGGGAATATTACAAACGGTTTTACACTTGCAAATCTGATAATTTAGTAGAAATAGACCATTCCTCAAAAACTATGAACTGCTTGTGGTAGTCCTAAAACTAAGGCCTAATATGTTGGCCTTAACATCTGCTGAAATTGGGAGGGCCCTGAATGACCTACTTGCAATTTCCCCTCTACATTCTGATCCTGTGGATAAGGTCCTCTAACCAAACAACGCTTCTTATTAAAAGGACCAGGCATTGTACCTGTTTATCCCTGAGTTGCAGGTTTCCGTTTCCTGCCAGGCCACAGATTGTTCAAATGAGTCAATCCCATCTTCTTGTGGGAACCAAGAAGTGCCTCATCCTCTTGAAATTATAAAGCCTGCCTTCCACGGCCACTGGTTGTTCACTCCGTTTCTGAGTTCTATCCTGAGTCTCTGTGTGGCATGTGGTATCCCCGTCCCACAGGCTGTGAGTATATGTGACTAATGAACTGTTGTCAGTCTCATCTTTCCAGTGTTGGATGTTGTGTGGTTGGCCATCCCCATAACGCTGGGGTGGGAAATCTTCCTTTACCAATGGGGCAAATGGGAAGTGATGAAACCATTAACAAATCTCAACCAAAATGAAATAATCTGTATATTCCCACAACCATGAAATAAGTTAAAATAATAATTTAAAAGATCCCCAAAAAGAAAATCACAGGCCCAGATGGTTTCAACAGAGAATACTACCAAACACTTAATGAAGAATTAGCATCAGTTTTACACAATCTCTTCCAAAGAACGAAAGAAGACATGCTTCCCAATTTATTTTATAAGACTAGTATTACCTTGACACAAAAAAATACAGAACTATCATGAGAGAAAAAAACTACCGATAAATATATTTCATGAACTTAATTACAAAACCCTCAACAAAATTTTAGCAAACTAAATCCAGCAATGTATTAAAAGAATAATATAACATAACCAAGTGGACTTTTTCCACATGTGCAAGGTTAACTCCACATTGAAAAATCAATCCATGTAATCCACTATAGCAATAGGCTAAAGAAGAAAATATTTTTTTGGAGTTTTCTTAAGATTTATATAAATTATATTTAGTCATAATGCATGAGAATAGTGCATCTTGGCAGACATCTTGGCTGGTATATGTGGAAATTGGTGTTCTACTTGATTTATACCATATTTAATTCCATTTGGTAGATAATTACACATTTTATTTGCAGGTAATATCTGTTGCATAATTAAATTATTTTATTTGCATTTTATTTATTTATTTATTTAGAAATGGAGTCTTTTTTTAATTTTTATTATACTTTAAGTTCTAGGGTACATGTGCACAACCTGCAGGTTTGTTACATATGTATACATGTGCCATGTTGGTGTGGTGCACCCATTAACTCATCATTTATATTAGGTATATCTCCTAATGCTATCCCTCCCCCAGTTGTGAATGGGAGTTCACTCATGATTTGGCTCTCTGTCTGCTATTGGTGTATAAGAATGCTTGTGATTTTTGCACATTGATTTTCTATCCTGAGACTTTGCTGAAGTTGCTTATCAGCTTAAGGAGATTTTGGGCTGAGACGATGGGGTTTTCTAAATATACAATCATGTCATCTGCAAACAGGCACAATTTGACTTCCTCTTTTCCTAATTGAATAGCCTTTATTTCTTTCTCCTGCCTGACTATCCTGGCCAGAACTTCCAACACTATGTTGAATAGGAGTGGTGAGAGAGGGCATCCCTGTCTTGTGCCAGTTTTCAAAGGGAATGCTTCCAGTTTTTGCCCATTCAGTATGATACTGGCTGTGGGTTTGTCATAAATAGCTCTTATTATTTTGAGATACGTCCAATCAATACCTAATTTATTGAGAGTTTTTAGCATGAAGGGCTGTTGAATTTTGTCAAAGGCCATTTCTGCATCTATCGAGATAATCATGTGGTTTTTGTCTTTGGTTCTGTTTATATGATGGATTACATTAATTGATTTGCATATGTTGAACCAGCCTTGCATCCCAGGGAGGAAGCCCACTTGATCATGGTGGATAAGCTTTTCAATGTGCTGCTGGATTCGGTTTGCCAGTATTTTATTGAGGATTTTTGCATCGATGTTCATCAGGGATATTGGTCTAAAATTCTCTTTTTTTGTTGTGTCTCCGTCAGGCTTTGGTATCAGGATGATGCTGGCCTCATAAAATGAGTTAGGGAGGATTCCCTGTTTTTCCATTGATTGGAATAGTTTCAGAAGGAATGGTACCAGCTCCTCCTTGTACCTCTGGTAGAATTCGGCTGTGAATCTGTCTGGTCCTGCACTTTTTTTGGTTGGTAGGCTATTAATTATTGCCTCAATTTCAGAGCCTGTTATTGGTCTATTCAGGAATTCAACTTCTTCCTGGTTTAGTCTCAGGAGGGTGTATGTGTCGAGGAATTTATCCATTTCTTCTAGATTTTCTAGTTTATTTGCGTAGAGGTGTTTATAGTATTCTCTGATGGTAGTTTGTATTTCTGTGGCATTGGTGGTGATATCCCCTTTATCATTTTTTATTCAGTCTATTTGATTCTTCTCTCTTTTCTCCTTTATTAGTCTTGCTAGTGGTGTATCAATTTTGTTGATCTTTTCAAAAAACCAGCTCCTGGATTCATTGATTTTTTGAAGGTTATTTTGTCTCTCTATCTCCTTCAGTTCTGCTCTGATCTTAGTTATTTCTTGCCTTCTGCTAGCTTTTGAATGTGTTTGCTCTTGCTTCTCTAGTTCTTTTAATTGTGATGTTAGGGTGTCAATTTTAGATCTTTCCTGCTTTCTCTTGTAGGCATTTAGTGCTATAAATTTCCCTCTACACACTGCTTTGAATGTGTCCCAGAGATTCTGGTATGTTGTGTCTTTGTTCTCATTGGTTTCAAAGAACATCTTTATTTCTGCCTTCATTTCATTATGTACCCAGTAGTCATTCAGGAGGAGTTTGTTCAGTTTCCATGTAGTTGAGTGGTTTTGAGTGAGTTTCTTAATCCTGAGTTCTAATTTGATCACACTGTGGTCTGAGAGACAGTTTATTATAATTTCTGTTCTTTTACATTTGCTGAGGAGTGCTTTACTTCCAACTATGTGGTCAATTTTGGAATAAGTGTGATGTGGTGCTGAGAAGAATGTATATTCTGTTGATTTGGGGTGGAGGGTTCTGTAGATGTCTATTAGGTCTGCTTGGTGCAGAGCTGAGTTCAATTCCTGGATATCCTTATTAACTTTCTGTCTCGTTGATCTGTCTAATGTTGACAGTGGGGTGTTAACATTTCCCATTATTACTGTGTGGGAGTCTAAGTCTCTTTGTAGGTCTCTAAGGACTTGCTTTATGAATCTGGGTGCTCCTGTATTGGGTGCATATAAGTTTAGGATAGTTAGCTCTTCTTGTTGAATTGATCCCTTTACCATTATGTAATGGCCTTCTTTGTCTCTTTTGATCTTTGTTGGTTTAAAGTCTGTTTTACCAGAGACTAGGATTGCAACCCCTGCCTTTTTTTGTTTTCCATTTGCTTGGTAGATCTTCCTCCATCCCTTTATTCTGAGCCTGTGTGTGTCTCAGCACGTGAGATGGGTCTCCTGAATCCAGCACACTGATGGGTCTTGACTCTTTATCCAATTTGCCAGTCTGTGTCTTTTAATTGGAGCATTTAGCCCATTTACATTAAACGTTAATATTGTTATGTGTGAATTTGATCCTGTCATTATGATGTTAGCTGGTTATTTTGCCTGTTAGTTGATGCAGTTTCTTCCTAGCATTGATGGTCTTTACAATTTGGCATGTTTTTGCAGTGGCTGGTACCAGTTGTTCCTTTCCATGGTTAGTGCTTCCTTCAGGAGCTCTTGTAGGGCAGGCCTGGTGGTGACAAAATCTCTCAGTGTTTGCTTGTCTATAAAGGGTTTTATTTCTCCTTCACTTATGAAGCTTAGTTTGGCTGGATATGAAATTCTGGGTTGAAAATTCTTTTCTTTAAGAATGTTGAATGTTGGCCCCCACTCTCTTCTGGCTTGTAGAGTTTCTGCCAAGAGATCCGCTGTTAGTCTGATGGGCTTCCCTTTGTAGGTAACCTGACCTTTCTCTCTGGCCTCCCTTAACAGTTTTTCCTTCATTTCAACTTTGGTGAATCTGACAATTATGTGTCTTGGAGTTGCTCATCTCGAGGAGTATCTTTGTGGCATTCTCCGTATTTCCTGAATTTGAATGTTGGCCTGCCTTGCTAGGTTGGAGAAGTTCTCCTGGATAATATCCTGCAGAGTGTTTTCCAACTTGCTTCCATTCTCCCTGTCACTTTCAGGTACACCAATTAGACGTAGACTTGGTCTTTTCACATAGTCCCATATTTCTTGGGGGCTTTGTTCGTTTCTTTTTACTCTTTTTTCTCTAAACTTCTCGCTTCATTTCATTCATTTGATCTTCAATCACTGATACCCTTTCTTCCAGTTGATCGAATTGCACTTTAGTACCACAAGCTACTAAAGCTTGTGCATTTGTCACATTGTTTTTGTGCCATGGTTTTCAGCTCCATCAGGTCATTTAAGGACTTCTCTACATTGGTTATTCTAGTTAGCCATTTGTCTAATCTTTTTTCAAGGTTTTTAGCTTCTTTAGCGAATATTGCTGAACAGCAAATGTTGCTGCTTGATCATTCCTTTGGAAGCTTCATCTCAGAGGAGTACCTGGCTGTGTGAGGTGTCTGTCTACCCCTACTGGAGGGTGCCTCCCAGTTAGGCTACTCGGGGGTCAGGGACCCACTTGAGGGGGCAGTCTGTCTGTTCTCAGATCTCAAACTCCATGCTGGGAGAACCACTACTCACTTCAAAGCTATCAGACAGGGACATTTAAGTCTGCAGAGGTTTCTGCTGCCTTTGTTTGGCTATGCCCTGCCCCCAGAGGTGGCAGGCCTCCTTGAGCTGCAGTGAGCTCCACCCAGTTCGACCTTCCTGGCTGCTTTACCTATTCAAGCCTCAGCAATGGCGGACGCCCCTTCTCCACCCTCACTGCTGCCTTGCAAGTGGATCTCAGACTACTGTGCTAGCAATGAGTGAGGCTCCGTGGGCATGAGACCCTCCAAGCCAGGTGCAGGATATAATCTCCTGAGGTGCCATTTGCTAAGACTGTTGGAAAAGTGCAGTATTAGTGTGGGAGTGACCTGATTTTCCTGGTGCGGTCCGTCACCACTTCCCTTGGCTAGGAAAGAGAATTCCCTGACCCCTTGCACTTCCCAGGTGAGGCAATGCCTCACCCTGCTTCGGCTCTCACTCCGTGAGCTGCACCCACTGTCCTGCCCCCACTGTCCTACAAGCCCCAGTGAGATGAACCCAGTACCTCAGTTGGAAATGCAGAAATCACCCATCTTCTGCATTGCTCATGCTGGGAGCTGTGGACTGGAGCTGTTCCTATTCAGCTATCTTGGAACCGCCCCAAGAATAAAATTTTTATGATACTATCAGTTGATGTAGAAAAGCATTTGGCAAAAGCCAACCTTCATGACAAAAACTCTCAGCAAACTATGTATAGAGAGTAACTACCATCACAAAAACCCTACAGCTAGCATCAGACTTAAGAGTAAAGCACTGATTGCTTTTCTCTTAAGAACAGGAACAAGATAAAAATATTTGCGATCACCATCAGGAATGAAGCAAGGAGTATCACAGAAAAATCCTAAAGTTATTATAAGAATAATATGGGACTACCACAAACAGCTTTTCACTTCAAACTCTGGCAATTTGGTAGAAATGGACAATCCCATTCACCATGGTGCTGTAAGTTCTAGAGAGTGCAGTAAAGTAAGAAAAATAAATAAAAGGCATACCAATTGGAAAGAAAGAAAGAAAATTGTCCCTACTTGAAGGTGACATCATTGGCTATATAAAGTACTCTAAGAAATCTACAAAAAAAGACATAGGGCTAATAAGTGAGTTCAGTAATGCTGCATGATACAAGATTAACACACAAACATTAATCACTTTTCTATATAGTAAAAATGGCTTGCAGAAACTGTCATGAAAAGCATAAAATTACTTATAGTCACTCCAAAGAAAATGAGATACTTAGGTATACACATAAGAAAACATGTATTATATCTGTATGCTGAAAATTACAAAATCCAGATGAAAGAAATAAAAGACCTAAATGAAGAGAGATACAAATCATGTTCATGGAATAGAAGACTCAATGTAGTTAAGGCAACTATTCTCCCCAAATTAGTTTCTAGGTTTAATACAATTGCTATCAAAATTCCAGCAGGGTTATTTGTAGACATGGACAAGTTATTATAAAATTTAGCGATCCATGGTGGCATGAGCCTGCAAGCCCAGTTACTTAGGATGCTGAAGTGGGAAGATCATTTGAGCTCCAAAGTTTGAGACCAGCCTGTGCAACATAACAAGACTCAATTGCAAAAAAAAAAAAAAGAGAGAGAAAGAAAATTTCTATGGCAAAATATAGACTCAACAATAACTAGGAAAATCTTGAAAAATAATAAAATGGGCAAAGTCACTATCCTGGATATAAAGTCTTACTATATAGCTGTAGTAAACAAGACAGAGTGACATTGTTGAAGGAAAAGACACCTAGATCAATGGAACAGAAAGGAAAACCCAGAAATAAATCCATACAAAGATGCACAACTGAATTTTGGCAAAATTGCACAAACAGTTCAATGGAGGAAGGATTAAAAAAAGAACTTTGACCAAAACTTCACACTTTATACAAAAATCAACTCAAAATAGGTCATGAATTTAAGTATAAAATATAAAAGTATCTTGGGAAATAGGGAGAAAATCTCAGAATCTAGAGCAAGACAAAGAATTCAAAGACAAAGGGAAACAATAAATTAGACTTTATAAAAATGTAAAGCTTTTGCTTGACGAAAGACCTTGTTAAGAGGATGAAAAGACAAACCACGGACTGAAAGAAACTACTTGTAAACCACATATCCTACAAGGGACTAGTACATAGAACATAGAAAAGATTCTCAAAACTCAATAGTTAAAAAAAAATGACTAAGAAATAGGCAAAAGTCATGAAAAGAAAACAATTCTCCCAAATGATGTATAGATGGTAGATAAGATGTTCAATATCACCAGCCATCAAGGAATTGCAAATTAAAACCACAATAAGATATCACTACATACCTATAAGAATGGGTAAAATTAAAAATGGTGGTAACATCAAATGCTGGTGATGATGCAGAGGAACTGGATCACTCATACATTGCTTATCAGAATGTAAAATGCCACAGCCACTCTGGCAAATAGTTGACAATTATAATATAATCCAGCAATTGCACTTCTGGGCATCTGCCCCACAGAAATGAAAACTTATGTTCTCATAAATAATAAATACTTGTACATGAATGCTCATAACAGCTTTATTCATAATAGCCAAAAGCTGGAATCAACTCAAATGTCCTTCAGCACTTGAATAGTTAAGCAAACTGTATTCTAAGTATCTCATGGGTAATACTACTCAGAAATTAAAAGTAATTCCTGATACAAACAACTTTGGTGAATTTCTGGGGAATTATCCTAAGTGAAAAATGCCAAACCTAAAATGTTGCGTATTGTATGGTTCTATTTATGTAACATTTTTGAGGTGACAAAAATTGGAAATGTAGAACATATTAGTGATGGAGGAGGGTACTAATTTCAAAATATTGGAATATGAGAAATCTTTACCCCTAAAACTACGAACAAAATAACTTTAAATAGCTCTTCATATAATGTATACAGCTTAGTCATATCCATTGTATCATCCGATTCTTACTGGCCCTTTGAGATAATGCTATTATTAATTCAGTTTTATAGATGAGAAAACTTAGACACAGAAAGATGAAAAGGCTGGACTGTCATAGCATTGTCAGTGAGTGGCCCAGTCAGTACTCTAAAACAACTCTTCTGGTTCCATATTCTATCCACTGTATCTCAATAACTTAATCACTTCTTGATGATTCAGAAAGACTTTCAGATCTTACATTGCACCAGGCTCATCAATAATCACATTACTCATCATGAATAATATTATAGATGGAGAGGCCGTAAGAGACTTAGTTTGGATTTGTAGTGACACTTTTTTGATGTCAATGCTCCCTTTGTCAATAAGACAGAGAATTAAAGTAAAACTTCTTGAGCTTCCTGCCAGTTTGAATAAATAGGATTTTCCTAACTTTAAACCTTTATATGTAAAAGCTACCCAAATAAAACATATTATTGTAAAAGAATCAACAATTTTTTAATGGAAAGGAAAGAAGTGTTACTGACAAATTATGTATGAATGGATGCAGACTGACCGTGCAAAAATATTCTGATTCCTGTTCATTTGTATACTTGAACCTTCGAGTCAAAAGTGCTACTTTAATAAAAATGCACAATAATCAGTAAGTCCTCTTTGGATGTTGTACATTCTGATAAAGGATAATGAGCTTTTCCCTATACTAACCACTATTAGGATGTTATACTGTATAACTTTCAGTCAAAATATTACAAACAAATGTCATCTAAATTTAACCCTGAGCCAGATGACATGATTTGATTTCACCCTTGATTGCTTTAGCTAGCAGAGATATCATAGTTTTGGAGAAACAAAACTCGAATTGTGGCACTGAAAAGAAAATGACCACTATCAGCAACAATCTGAGTTATTTCACATTTGAATGGAATTCACACCTATTGACATCCAATAGCATAAAAAGTATAAAAATACTATTTTTAAAACCTTTGAAATACGTTAGTAAACCATGTATTAGCTAAAAGATAAAAGCAACATGGTCTCCTTTATTAGAAAATTTCTGTGGACTTAAAACTGAGGAATGATATCATAAACTAGAAATTTCAGTTCAACATATGAAAACCAAACTTCTTTCTATTCTACAAAATAGAAGTCAGTGCAACTATGTTTATTTTTGCTTACTGACACCCAGCTCCTTCCAGAGGCATCTGAAGCTAGTAGGTCTGCATAACATCTTCGCCTTTCAAGGGGCATTCAACCTCTTGAACTGAATAGATTTGAGCAGAGTAATAAAATAGGGTCCATGCCTGAGTTTACCAAATTAAAGTAGCTTTACTTGGCTACATGAGTACTTCATGTACTCATGAAGCAAAACAATTTAAATTTCATAAAAGTTTCAGTGGTTTCATTGCCATTGAAACCACAGATTTTGAATCTCAATCTTTTTTCTATAAATGCCAAAGTTAATCTATTCATCTCAATCACACCTTCTTCATAAATACCTACCCACCTTCCTGCCCTCTGCCCGGAGCTTTATCTTCAATCTTTTCCTCAGCTCTACCAGCTCAACACTAGATCAACTTTAATAAAAGCGAACTGCATTTTTTGCGGTTTATGTGCCAAGCACCATATTCACTTATTTTATTTAATTCTCAAAAGAATCAGATAAAGTACGTATTGTAATTTTCAATATTTTGCGGATTAGCTAACAAAGACAGTAGAGGTAAAGTGACTTTCCCAAAATCATGTAGAGAACTTCACGTCTGGATTGGAACCCAGGAATATTTGTTCTTCAAACTTCGTTCTTAATTTCTGTCTCCTGAGCACATGAATCTGTTCATTCATTGGTGTCTGGCAGGTATTCTAGTTTCCCTAGGTGTAGGCAGGTCTTGTCTTTCAACTTCTTTTTTCACTGAGGTCTTTCTAGGAATTAGAGCCCTGCTACCTACTGCCAGATACCCCTAACGATGACTGCTCCCTTCCGGAACCACCCTACGTGTCCATTTATAGAAAGAGGGGCTTGTGGACCTCCATGAAAGGCCAGAACCATATGGGTTCCTTGTAAATGAATCGGCACTGAGCTTTAGGGATTTGCATAAAGATTAAATATTCTTATATTCCTTAGGTATACAAATTCAATCCCTAAATTTTTGTTTAAGAATTATAGTTAGCTTAGTGAGTAGTTTCAGACACCATTGCTTTTTAGCAATTGCCTTAACATTGCTATTTGTTATATTGGATTACTTTTTAAAAAGTTATCATATATTATTATTGCTGAAACATTAACATTCCTCTCCGGAATACCCAGGCGGAAAACTGGCTTCTTGATGATATTGTGTTCAACTCAGTCTCCTCATATTATTCCAGCAGATCTGTCTTTTGAAATCTGCTCCTTCATCCTGCCTGTTCATTCAAATTCTTTTAGCAGGAAAATCTGATCTGTTTTTTTATTAATATCCCAAGTCCAATTTTAAAAAATTCATAACTAGTATCAGGGCATATATTTTTGTTCGTGTCTGTAAACAAGTAGCTTAACTGTTCAAGCTCAGAGACTATGGAGTATTTTGCCTACTGAGTCTAAAATGGAATTTTTTTGTAAATGCAACAGCACCTACTTTAAGGCTCAGCATATAGCAAGGTTTTGGAATTGAGTCAAAATCAATGCATGCTCTGTCAAATATCTTTTACTGATCTGGGAATTTTAAAAACAGGTATTATTTCAGGTGATGCCTCAAATAAAATCACATGTATAATTTCAGATGAAAATATTTTTAAAATAATTGTATGTAATGGAATCTCATTGAAAAACTCAGGTTTTAATAATTACATATATTTAAAAAACAGTTTAATTTAAGCTATTATCTCTAATTAAAAAGAATAGGTAATAGTTACTTAAATATAAAACAAAACAGATTACTGAAAAAAAACAACACTACACTAGGTGGTTAACCTCACAAATTTCCCAACTGTAAGAAAATCAACCAAAAAGCCTTAATGGTTTTGTAACATTTTTCCAAATTCACATGGCCATGATTCCTCTCACTGTATATCAGAAATAAATTATTTTATTGGAGGTTATTGAATGAGTACTCTACTTTTCTTTCCATATTTTAAGGCCTGTTTTGCTCTGGCTTTACTTGGGGGCAGCTGTAAACTACATTACAGATTTTGAAAACCAGTGGCTAAAATCACCAACAATAGCTCAGCGGTGAAGCCTCTCCCCACTCTCTCAGGGTACTCCTACATGGTGACTGCCCAGCACATGGGGCAAAGTATTGGATTCGCTTCTGTTGACTACTGCGTTTCCAACATCATTATTTTATGAAACTGATGATTTGTGTCACCACTATGAAATGCTGGCATAAAGCTCTAAACTCTGTTGAGCCTACATTAAATCTTATTGCATATAACAGAGGGATTGGCACTGTGACGGGGGACCATGGCAGGAATCAAAACTCGTGTGTTTCAAGATGTTCTTCCAGTGACTATGTGAAACTAACAGTTCCAAAGTCTTACCATCGGTAAGTGAATTTCTGTTAAATTTGGAGCGCATGTCCCTATGTTTAAAATTATTCTGTAATATCAGAAATGATGTGATTGTGTTTTACCTAAGTAATCCTAGAACTAGAAATGTATTTTGTTGTGTGTATGTGTGTTCCAAGGATGCATATTGAAATGCATATCCAAGGATTAACCACTAAAAAGCATGCAGTGCAGACCTAAAAACTTAAAAGAGAAAAAAAATGCCATAATAAGAAATATTTGACTAATACAAAAGAAGTTGGGAAAGGGGAAAAAAAGAACACCACATAAAGAACAGATGGAACTAGCAGAAAACAAATAGTAAGGTAATAGAATTAAACCTACTGCAGCAGTAACTAATTTAAGTGTAAACAGACTAAACACTCAAAAGACAAAAATTACCACACTGGAAAGAAAAAAACAAAAAACCAAGATCCAACTATGCATTTTAAATACAAAGACACACATGGTTAAAAGTAAACACATCACACAGCACTGGCACGAGGATGAGCAAGAAGGGGAACTTGAGGAGATGGTAATATTCAGAAAAAACAGTTGTGAGGAGTAACAGAGGGAATTTTCAAGAAACAAACAGAAGATTTCCACTTAATTGAAGGCCAGTTTGAACTTGGAGTTCACAAATTTTCAGAACTCAATTCTTTAATAATAAGCCCAGTAGAAAAAAAATATTATTATAAAGAAAAAGTGGCCAGGCGCAGTGGCTCACGCCTGTAATCCCAGTACTTTGGGAGGCCAAGGCGGGCAGATCACCTGAGGTCAGGATTTCGAGGAAAGCCTGGCCAACATGGTGAAACCCCCATCGCTACTAAAAATACAAAAATAAGCTGGGTATAGTGACATGCGCCTGTAATTCCAGTTACTTGAGAGGCTGAGGCAGAGTTGTTTGAACCCAGGAGGCGGAGGTTGCAGTGAGCTGAGATCTGCCACTGCACTCCAGGCTGGGCGATAGAGTGACTCTGAACAAAAAAAAAAGAAAGAGAGAGAGAAAGAAAGAAGAAGGAAGGAAGGAAGGAAGGAAGGAAGGAAGGAAGGAAGGAAGGAGGAAGGAAGGAAGGAAAGAAGGAGAGAAGGAGGGAAGGAGGGAAGGAAGGAGGGAAGGAAGGAAGGAAGAAAGGATGGGAGGGAGGGAGGGAGGAAGGGAAATAAAGAAAGAGAGAAAGAGGGAAAGAGGAAAAGAGAGAAAGAAAGAAAAAAAGAAAGAGAAAAGGCAAAGTTAAGACAGCAAAAATATTTTTGCTAAAAATCTAAAAGTGGAAACTCAGGCTTCTAACTAATATAGAAGAACTTGTCCCAAATTCTCTCAATCCCAAAATGCTGTTCAAATATTTTATGATTTAAATGCAGAAACATTTCTGATCACATCTTCACATAGTGCAACTTAACTGTTTTTGTTTTTTGTGTTTTTTCGGGTGGAGGGGTGGAGTCTCATTTTGTCACCCAGGCTGGAGTGCAATGGTGTGATCTCGGCTCACTGCAACCTCAGCCTCCTGGGTTCAAGTGATTCTCATGCTGCAGCCTCCCAAGTAGCTGGGATTACAAGCGCATGCCACCAGCCCAGCTAATTTTTGTATTTTTAGTAGAGTCAGGGTCTCACCGTTGCCCAGGCTGGTCTTGAACTCCTGACCTCAGATGATCCACCGGCCTCAGCCTCGCAAAGTGCTGGGATTACAGGCTGTAAGCCACTGTGCCCGGCCCAACTGTTCTTAATGAAACTGTCTTCACAAGTAAACATAAAACAATGAGCAGTTTATTCAATCTAGTTTTATAACTGCCACATCATTAAACACATAAAAGGGTTTTGCAGTTGCTTGATAATAAGAAATTTATACTTTCCTAGAGATAAAACCATTATCTGGATTTACATTCAGTTTTCCATTCTTCATTTTGTAAACAATAAAATATAATTGAATTATATTTCAGAAAATAGTTTAGTCTCGACTGCATTTTAAAACCTTCCAGCTAAAAGACACTACAAATTTTATAGTTTATACATGTAAGTTGCTGGAATTTATCCACATATCATATATTAATTAAATGATCATAGTCACATGGATTTTTGTATTGGTTGGAGGGAATAATACTGTTATATTTTCTAAAAGCTTTACATTCCTCAAAAGAAGTGAGAAATTAGATAACTAAATCATTTTTTCTAGGAGCTTCAGATACATCTTACATGGAGAAGTAACGAAGAGAACATACTGAAAAATATCTCTATGTCAGACACTCTCTGTGTGCCATTTACTGAAAACCCTGACTCACCATCAGCTCAATTTAGGCTAATACCAAAAATTGACCTTGACCTAGGCTGTCTGTCATAAGAAAATGCCAAACACTCCTTCACTTCAGAGCATTTAAGAATGTTGCTTCTTTTTGTGTTTGAAAATGGCTTTTGACAGCAAAGTCAAAAGAACAGCTATAAGCACTATTTGTACATAGAGACTGTCTTCTGATTGGTGGCTAATGTACTTAGAGACTACCTTTTTTATTTTATCAGTTCTCAGTGCTGAACACAGTACAAATGGTAATAGTACACTAATTTCTGACTCTATAGTTTAGGATTATCTCCCTGAATTTGTCTAGAACCTCATAGCCGTGCCTCATTGATTACTTTTCTCCCTAAGATTCAGTCTCATCATCTATGAAATGGAAAAGTAATGCTGATTTCACAGAAAATTGCAAAGATTAAATATATTACTATATCTAAAATGCCAAGTGTCAATCAGAACTTGGCACTTAGAAAAGAATCATTAAAAAGCAAATGATTTATTTGTTAAAAAATTGTGTTAGGAATGTCTATATCACTTCTGGCTCCCAAATATTAAACTCTGCACTCCAACTCTTATCTCTATCCACCCCGTCTCCCTCAGTTTCTCCTTGGGATCCCATTCCTTCCTGAAGTGAACCTCTAGAATCCTTTCCCTGGGACTGAAAAATAAGGAACTGCTTAACATATATAAATGAAATCGAATAAAATATCCAAAGCAAATATTCAGCAGTAAAAGAAGGGCCTTATTGTCACAGCGGATAATCTGAAAGAGCAGCTCCAAGTGCCCTGGGAAAAGCTGCATTTGTGGGATTAGGGTCTGATATGGTTTGGCTGTGTCCCCACCCAAGTCTCATCTTGAATTGTAGTTCTCATAATCCCCATGTGTCGTGGGAGGGACCCGGTGGGAAGGACCCGGTGGGAAGTAATTGAATCACAGGGGTGGGTTTTCCCATCCTATTCTCATGATAGTGAATAAGCCTCACAAGATCTGATGGTTTGATAAAGGACAGTTCCCCTGCACAAGCTCTCTTGCCTCGTGCCAGGTAAGCTGTGATTTCTTCCTTCTTTACCTTCAGCCATGATTGTGAGGCCTCCCCAGCCATATGGAACTGTGAGTCCATTAAACCTCTTTTTCTTTATAAATTACTCAATCTCGGGTATTTCTTCATAGCAGTATGAAAATGGACTAATACAGTGTCCAGAGCACAATATAGTGATGGGTGCTTCTGGAGCTGCCAAATGAGGAAAGCAACTCTGACCCTCCAAGGCCTTACAATGTAGTAGTGTTATGGGATGTATGTACCAATACATTTAAGGGAAGAGCACATGGTAGTGCTATGAACAGTCTCAAACACACAGCCATGGGAATTCCGAAGACAGAATGACTGAAGGGAATTAGGAAGGCTTTGTGGAGGTCGTGTCATCAACATGGTAGTATTATATTAGGCAGAGAGCATGGGAAGCACATAATGCCTAAGGGAATGAGGGTGGGAGAGCGTAGAGCACATGCATCAAAAGACAGTCGACTTTGGTATCAGCATAGGATTTCTATAGAGGAGCAGTAGGAGATTAACCAAGGTAAAGCCAGTTAAGGATAGAGAATGAAGGTCTTGACTGCCAGCATAAGTACTTTGATTAACTCAAAAGGCAAAACAGAGAGCCATGGAAAATTTTTTACATAAGGACTAACAAGTGATCTTATGTGTTTTAGGAAGATCCTTTTGATAGCAATGTTTAAGTTTAAAAAAGGAAAATGACTCCAAATTGGAAATTTTAATAACTTAGGCAGAAATCATGAAGAGATTACACACGGAACCATGACAAGAGATAGAAAAGACATGGCTGAGACTTGGAGCTACATCTGTATCTGTTTTTGTACAGGTGGAGTTTGACTTGTTAAAAAGAAAAGTAAAGGAAGTAATTGGACTGAACATGAGGAAAGAATCATCCTGGAAATTGATTTGAAAGTTTTCTCTTAGGCAAAAGTTGAAGCTAAATACCTGGAAAGATTGGTGACAAAGTAATTTCAAAAAAGAAGCCACTCCGCAGGGTCCTAACCCATAAATATCAGGATCAATGAAGACAAAGGCTGAAGTGGGATCAGGACGGTAGGGGTCACCTCAGAACGAGGAAAACCAGATTGCTATGGCAACATGGGACCCTCTCTGAGGACCTTGGGTTGGGCTTCATTTGGTTTCCATGGTGGTGCCATGCTCTGTGTCTGGGACTTTCGTGAAGATCAGGGTGTCCTTTGCAATTTGATTCCCAGCTCAGAGGAACTCTGGGCATTTCACAAACTAACAGTAATCAGTATTGCTGCCCTTCACTCTCTTGCTAAGAAGAGAAGGCATAAGAAAGAGAGCACCTCCTCACAAAGCGACAAAGCTGAAGGAAAGTAACATCAGGCTGAACGCACAAAAGGAACACCCTCTGAACTGTCAGAAGACAAAATTACAACAAATTTAGTTATAAATCTAACTAGCTTTATTTGCAATTCATGAATCAGGGTAGCCTCCATTCTACAAAATAAAATGAGAACTCCCACTGGGCAATTTCAGAAAAGTGAGTTTGGAAGGTGGGAACAAGGAAACAGAACAAAAGAAAAAAAGCTGATTGGTAAACGTCAAGTTACTTCAGGTTACTTTATGGCAAGGGTTTAAGCAGAGGGGATTTCCTTATTACACCTATTCAGGTAAACTGGGGTCTCCTGTTTCCAGAAAAAAAAACCGATGTGTTTAGGGATCGATTTGATCCCCTAAAGTTTCCATTTGATTATGTAGCATTTAGCGTGAGTGACTCCATTTTGCTTTAGTTTGGTCTGTTGAGGCCTAGTGCAGGAGCTCAGTCTAAATGCCATGAATAAAATGAAACATAGTTTCAAAGTATTTATGGAAAAAGTTCTACTTGGCAATATCTTTAGGTGAAAACCAAGTGCCATTTCCTTTGTTCACCACTTAGAGGTAAGTACATACTATGTGAGTTTAACAATGATTTTAAAATAGATTCAAATTAACATGTGCATATATATAATAAATAAAGCCATTTTTCCAGCAATGGATGCCCAAGGAAAGATTCTTAGTTATGATACCTTTTGGTTTTACATTTGGTAAATGTATTTTCAAACATTTCAAACATAAATTCCGTGTTTGAATTATATACGAAATATAATCACCACAGCTTTTTTTTTGAGACAGGGTCTCTGTTGCTCAGGCTGAAGTGCCGTGATGCATTCATAACTCACTGCAGCCTCAGACACCGGAGCTCAAGTGATCCTTCCACTCCGGCCTCATAAGTAGCTGGGACTTCAGGCACACACCACCATGCCCAGATAATTTTTTAATTTTTTGTAGATACAGGTGCTCGCTATGTTGCCCAGGCTGATCTTGAACTCCTGGATTCAAGTGATCCTCCTGCCCCCCAAATTGTTGGGATCACCAGTGCTAGCCACTACACCCAGCCCAGTTTTTTTTTTCTGTTTTTTAAAGAAATCATTTTGTGAACCAATTAAATCAGATTTGTAATGCTTTAATAGAGAAAAATTACCTTTTAAAAAATTCAAAAAGAAACAAACAGGCCTTCCAGTTTGCTAAATGTCTGACTCTGGATATGAAATTGAGAAGATAACAATAGCTAGAATATACAAACCACTGAATTACAGCATTACCAAATATTTTTAGTAAAGTCGACATTCCCTTTCCCTTCCTAAACATTTCTGAATGCTTATCTGTTTTTTTTCTGAATAAACATAGTTTTTGGAAATGTAGTATCCTGAAAGATCAACTTTTATTTGTATATCACAGAAGATACAAGAACTAGACACTTTTTGCAGAGCATGATGCTAAAAACCCATGCTTGCTCAACTATTTTAACAACAGATACTTATGTAATGCCTTATGGTTTTAAGCACTTTCATGTAAACTCTTATTTGACCCTTGTATTAATCTTATATGCCAGTTCCTGTTGCAGATCTCTTCTAAAGATGAGAAAACTAAGATTCAAACACTCATCCATTATTACAAAGCTCCAAAATATAACAGTTGAGATTTGGATTCAGTTTTTCTATTAACTCTAGTGCTCTTCAAGGAGAATGACTATTATGATAGAAATTTTTTGAGAAATTCCAATCTGTATTATGGAGCAGACATCAGTTCATATTGCATTCTTTACTTTGAAAAATGGAGAGATGTTCACCTGAAGTCGAATACATCTCAATAAAGAGAAATACAATATCTTTCTACAGCTAAATTTGAATGCACAGACCCCACTTATTAGTCTTGAACCATGAAGAAACATATTCTTTTGTCATCATTATCTTGCACACTGTAATTAGGATGGGGAATTCATTTATTTGTAAATTCCATGCTACATGAATCAGTAGTAAGGCTTTTCTGTATTGTGTAAGTGGATAACTAGAACATGATGTGATAGATGCTGTAGGTGACTTGTGTATAAAGCAATAAAAGAATACAGGTGCAGAAACAGAATATTCTGTTATGGAGACAAGGAAGAAAATTCAGGAAAGCCTATGGAATAGCTTGGCCTACACTCTCCAAAATAAACAAGTAAAACCATCACTGCTACAGACAATGAGCCTGAATCTGAAGCTGTGGCCCTCCTTTTCACTCTGCACTGAAGTGTCTGAAGGTAAAAATAAACAATGCCTAGCTATGCTGCTGTCGAGTATTTTTCAGAGAATCCTGAGAAACAGAAGATTTTGTGTGAAATATTATCCACGAAGTATTTTAAATGGAAGGGACCTGGGCTCCATCACCCAGGAAACTAAACTGTCCTAGCAGCACTCTTCATACAATCCCAGGCCATTACCCTAGAGAAAGAACAAAGGAAGCAAACACACTCTCTTTTTAAAGCCATAACTTGCCTGTTGAGGCTTCCCTAGCTAGGTTCCACTAGAGCAGAATTTGGTGTCACTTCTTTGAGACAGGTGACTAAAAACCAGGGTTTAGAAAATAATTGTCTCTTGTTCATGGTCAAGATAAATCACAGTTCAATTCAAACCAATTTCTACTAATGAAATCTTTATTTACTTATTTTTGTTCTCATTTTTCCATTCAGCCAGTAAACATAAACTATTTCACAGTTCAAACAGGCTAATAAATTTAGGCAGAACTGCGTGATGGCTTTCATAAATGAAGGAAGGCATGAATAAATAAATACATAAAGTGGTCTCTTCTGAACCCCGCACTTACACTTCATAAGAAAGAAAATCTAAAGTGGCCAGAGTTGCACTCTCCAACTAGTCTCAGGGGACCAGCAGCATTGTTTTGAGACGCAGAGAACATTTTCTTGTCACTTCAGAAATGAGAGGAATCAAAACTTGCCTGTGGTTCAGGGCCCACATTTATTCCACCACAGTAAACACGCATCTATCAAGGCACCGTCTGAAGGCAACATGACCATCCCAGGAAGTGGCTATGCAACTGCAGGCAGCTGCCTCTGATCTCTGGCCTCGATCCCTTTGCTGGATGATTTCCCTAAGAAGCATAACATGTTTTGCATGGATTTAAATCAGCATTTCAAGTCCAAACGATTTCAAGTCCAAACTTGATTTCAAGTCCAAATGATTTTTCATAGACTTTTGTAAATGACATGGGAAATGGTTGCATCTCAGTGTGGTAGAAGACTATAGAGGTTAGAAAGAAGTGGGAATGGAGCTTATGGGGCAGAAAAATCTTTGGGGGTTTAAATGAGAGCAAAAGTCTTCAAAAAGGAAAAAGCCATACGGAGAGATGGGAGGAAATACAGTAATGATGAGAAAATGAAACTAAGATCCCCTCGTGCTCACAACATAGAAATCGGCAACATTCTGTGATATGTTAAAGTATTGGATGGATACTGCTGAAATCGATTAGAAACTGAATAGCTGTGTGTCTCAGGGGTCAGCGCCCTGCAGATCAGAGCCCACTACAACACAGGTAAATAACAGGAAAGCTGCAAAAGTTTAATAGAAAGCTGATCCTCATTTTCAGGAACCCCAAATGATTGACAGGGCACCACAAAACCAAAAATCTTACTTCAAGGAAAAGGAGGAACAAAGAAAACACTATATAAACTTTGCTGAGTTAATATTAAATTGTATATTGTGCTGATTATTTTTCTTTCTAGATTTCTCTGCTCATGGCATTGATACATGTATATGGGGCATATGCAATACCTGGTCATAGTGTAACACCACAAATCTTGGCTTTTGAACCCCAACCAGGAAGGACAGCAGTTAGGCAAAGCATGTAAAAGACAAAATATTCCACAGTTATTGAATGTGTCTTTAAGAATTATAAAAAATAAATCCGATAAATCAGATAAATCAGATACTCAGATAAATCAGAAATCCCTATATCCAACCAGTTGCCAATCTATTCCAATTCTGCTTTCAAGATTAATTTCCTTATTTTTTCTTCTTTCTCATTTCTATATTTACTTCCCCAAGTCAAGCTTTCATGCCTTCTGTCTTGAATTGTTGCTTCTAACTAATGAAGCCTGGCCTTACATGGAGCCTATACCTTATTGCCAAATGAATGTTTCTAAAGTTCTGATCTCATGTTCTCTTGCTCAAGACTTACTTTGTGTGTGCATTTCAATTGTGACAGAATAAAACTCAAATTCTTTAGTGTCTACTTTTAAAACAGACCAATATGCCTATACACCATGCAGTTAATGTCCAATAAACATTTTTATTTAAAAGGAAGAAAAAATGAAAAAGCAACATGCCTTCCAGTCTACTTGTAGCAAATGAACCTGCTAGACTGAATTTGCTAGACTCAAACCACCTTTACTCATTGCCATATTCCTGGTGCGCCACTGCTAACCCTCATCAGATTTTGCATCTTCTTTGGATTGCATTTCACCCTTTGGGTTTGATTGTAGATTCTGCTTTTCTTTGTTCCGCCCCCAGCATTTCCTAATAGAGCTCTTATAAATATTCTATTCTTTGGATTTGTCATTTTAGAAAGTCACTTTTTCTGTTCTGTATTCATTTCTAAAGTTCTTACTGCATGGGGCTAGTTTTATAAGTGAAACTAAAAAAGAAAAAAAATGTAATGATTACAACTGAACCAATATAACTCAATTGACATAAAGAGTTACCATCTGTTAAATGCTCACTGTGCTGCTGGGCTAAGTGTTTTATACACTTTATGGTATTTTTTTCCTTGCCAGCACCATTGGATTTCCAATATTCTTTCATTTCTCTGATGAAGGAAGTTAAGATCAGGCAGCTTAGTAAATGAAAGAGAAAAGATTCAAATCTTCTGAATGCAAAACCCATGCTCTTAACTAATCCTTATCTGTATTTGTCTGTATAATTATTTTCTAAGTCCAAACGTGGAAAGATGTTTTATAATTGTGGAATCATCTTTAGAAAAGAGGTTAAGTGAGGATGGTGCTTCATTGGTTTAAATTACCCCCCTCTGTAGTAATAAGTGGTTATAAAGTTCCTGATATATTATTGAACGATTTTTATTGGGAAAAGTATTTCATGATTACTGTTTCATGGAGAAAATAATTCTTGGATAAAAACCAGGGTTTAGAAAATAATTGTTCTCCAAAAATCAACGCTTTCGCAATCCTCGCTTTAGGGCCTGAAAAACAGATGTCTCAGATCTCCGAAGACTTCAAAATAACTAGTGCTGTAAAAGGCAGATGAAAAATGAAAATGTATTATATAAAGTTTTGTGTCTGGTATGAAAACGGTTGATAAGAATCAACTACTTTTGAATATGGATATTCACAATAGTAGCTTCAATGGACCTTAACACACCAACCTTGAGAGCTGATAGAAATTAGAATTTATTTTCATTATTAAGTTCCTAATTGACAGTACAAAAATGGAGACAGAGTAAGGCATCAAAGACAAATCAAGATTTAGGCAATAATATTTCATGTTTGCTAAGTTTCCCATTTGAGTTTTCATTCGTATTATCATGTAACTAATAACAAAAAGTGGCACAGCCTAGGAAAGAAATATTGTCAGGTGTTCCCTTTGTTTACTAATTACCAAAGTAGAAGAAATGGGCTTTAATTGCATCTGGAAGGATTAAGTTAAAATGATCAAGAATAAGAGAAAAGAAGTCTATTAAATTAAATATAAGGAAAAATTTCCATATTAGATAAAATATATTTAACTTCACGTATATAGTGTATTTAAAACATTTCCATGGAAATGTTTTGAAACAGATCATAATTTTGGTAATCATGATTCTTTTAGATAAAATTGAAAATTTTGAAGTTAGACATTCCCTGAATTTGGTGGCAAAGGACGTTTCTTGACCCAGATTCTCACTTCATTTTGCTAAAATCCTCTCCTTTTTTCTTGTGAGAACCCATCTTGAAGGTGGCAGACGGGGGATGTGCGCCATCTATCTTACAAGATGAGAGGCCCCGGAAAATATGGCATCTCCTTTAAATGGTTTTCTTTGAGCACTTTGTCTTTCAGGTATTATTTTTAAAAGGAAAAATATAAAGTACTAAATACATTTTTATTATGGTTGAAAAAACAAGCTTCATGCAGCTGTAATTTGAATTGAAATAAAAAAGCTACAAATAGACCTCAAAATGGGGACAATAACTTTATTCTGATATCAAATTTTGGAGCTTCACCATCACATTTTCTCGCCTGCCTTTACTTACACTGTTTGAATAATGCCTGAATAGATTACCATGCTAAATCACTGAATAGTTTGGGAGAAAAGGCTACCACTGAGAAACAGAATTATGTACTCATCTTCTTGCAGTATGAAAGCCAAGGAAAAATCACTCCCTGCAAAGAAAACCTGCCCTACGTTCCCAGTCTGTTGTGTGTATTATTAATGTCATGATGCCATTGTCCTCTAGAGGGTAACATTTGGTTGCTATTTGCATTGTTATTATTTAGCCTTTATACAGCACAGTCATCTCTTCTTAGTTTAAAAGGTCAATTGTGATCTGAGGTTTTTCCAGGTTTCCTTTTCTTATCTTTTATTGAATTCAGTGAGACATTTGTTTGGTTTGCTGTAGTCTGAAAGATTCCATGCTGAGAGGAAAACTGAGCACTAAGGATGCTTCAAGGATACATGTCTTGTTGGCTTGCTGTTTTATATGTTGAAAATATGTGCTTTGGCCAGGGGCCATGACACATACCTGTAATTCCAGCACTTTGAGAGGCTGAGGCAGGCAGATCACTTGAAGCCAGGAGTTCAAGACCAGCCTGGCCAACATGTTGAAACCCCATCTCTACTAAAAATACAAAAATTAGCCAAGCGTGGTGGTCTACGCCTGTAATTCCAGCTACTTGGGAGGCTGAGGCATGAGAATCCCTTGAACCCTGGAGGTGCAGGTTGCAGTGAGCCGAGATCATGCCACTGCACTCTAGCCTAGACAACAGAGCGAGACTCTGTCTCAAAAAAAGAAAGAAAGAAAGAAAGAGAAGGAAATACGTGTGTTCATCTATTCAGGACATGGCTCTTCCCTTTAGCCACTCACCACCAGCCTCTTCAGACTGCTGTTCTAAGGAGAGAGGAGAAACAGGTAGAATGTGTTCATGCTAGGTTTTGTGTTTGGCTGCGGTCAAGGGGATTTGCTTCTCTTGAGTAGTTACAACAGTTTGTTGCTGACATTTATGCACTGTTTAATAACTAATCTTTAAAGGACATGCACCTAGGTGACTTAAGTTCTCAATGTGAATGTAGTCATGATTATATCAGTTCATACCACTCTTTGTCCTGCTGCCTTAATCACATCCAGTTATGCAAAAGACTGGGTAATGTTTTAGGAATTCTCGCCAAAAGTGACAGGGTTCTGGTCCCAGTATTATGGCTTTTCATGGCTACACAGAATTCTTGTGCCCTGTGTGTGCAACAAATTGTAGGATGATTTATCTTCTCTTTCCACACACCCCCAGCTCTCCCTTCACCACCGCCTGGTCCATTTGGCTTCCACTCTAGCTGCACGCTGAGAATGGCGGCTGATCCTGAATCCGAGCCCAGATACACACATTTATTCCAGCTGATCCAGTGAATGCCAAACTGACCCCACTTAGTAATTCTTAAATAAGGTGCCACTTCTTTATCTACAAACTTGTTTGTGTCTCCATAGACCTCTGAGTCACCGTGACTCTTGCCCGGCCATATCCACCTTACCACATGAGGCAGCTCATCTTTTAAGACAGGAAGTCGGCCACAGGGCAGAGATCATTGTCTGGCTTCAGCCATAACTCAGTATTCCTGTCTGGATCAACTGAGAAATATTTTTATCTCCAAATTCTAACAAGAGTTTTAAAATCAGCTAATTAACACCAAGACCTCTATCCCTGCCATCCTTCACTACTGTCGTTAGCTCAAACTTTGCAGTTTTTTTTCCATTTCTACCATTCTAGTCCCTGGGCTCTCAAACCCATCTTTGTGCTTTTGAGTCTCTAATCATTCATTTCCATTGTTCCCACCTTACCCTTTTAAGCCCTTCACTCCATATTCAGAAGATCTTTCCTTAAGTAGAACTCACCTCTTCCTCAGGACTCTGCCTCATCTTACCTCTTCGCCTCTACACATCTTCATCCTGGAAATAAGTGCCTATATTTCTAACACTCTCTATTCTTATTTCTAGACAATCTTCTTCTCCCTTCCCCAGGGGATTTTAGACTGATTATCACATCTGATTCTTGCGTCCTCCCTGTTGCTGGGATTTGCTTACTTACTTTTTGGTTTCCAGTTGGAAGAAGATTGCCAGCATCCTTTGAAAATTCTCACATATGGCTTAAAGCTTTGACTCCACCCTTATTTCCACCATCATTTTGGATGACCTATCTATCCATGTAAGGATTCGGTAACATCACGTCCTCAAAGCTACTTGCTGTTTGCTGTTGTTTTCAGCCACCCACTCCCATGGCTTCACCCTAAACTTTGCCGTCCCCAAGAAATATCCCCTTCCTGACACTTTAAAGCTTAACATCCCACTTCTTGGCCACCTTCTCTGTTTATGCTTGTTTCTTATTCCTCTTGCTCTCTCTCCAACTCAATCTTCTCTCATTGAAACTGTCCGCTCCTGGATATCTCCTATTTCTCCCACGATATCAGCAACTCTCTGCCTTCCATCCTTTTCTATTTAGCCTAGATCCCTTCTTGCAATTGCCATCAATTCGATTTTTCCTGTAAAACTTTAATCTTAGATGAAACCAACCATCAGACTTTTCTCATTAGATACCCCAACTCTTTAATCTTGCTAAAGAAACTCACAACGTAAAATGGATAGCCTTCTACCTCTGGGCTCTCATTATGCACTGAAAACATAATCAGAAGCTGCTTCACCACATAAGTTCCATATATTAGTTTAAAAAACAAACTCATTTTATTAAAAATTGGCTAAGCTTAAACAATTTGTTGTTGGCATTCTATTTGTTGACTTTAACAAGTACTGTTGGTGAGCCTTTTTAAAACCATAATTATATGTTTTTGTGTATTTAAAAATAAAGAGATAACATGCTGTATCTGGCATAGTATCTCCTAGACAAGGGACGGTAAATACACTTCTTTTGCATGCCAATTTCCATTATTTGAAGGGCCAGAGACCCATTTTTACTGGCTACTTCTGTTAGTCCATTTTCATCCTGCTGATAAAGACATACCTGAGACTGGGTAATTTTAAAAGAAAAAAAGGTTTAATGGACTCACAGTGCCACATGGTTGGTAAGGCCTCACAATCATGGCAGAAGGTGAAAGGCACTTCTTACATGGCAGCGGCCAGAGAGAAAATGAGAACCAAGTGAAAGGGGTTTTCCCTTATAAAACCAACAGCTCTCATGAGACTTATTCACTGCCACAAGAATAGTATGGGGGAAACTACCCCCATGATTCAATGAATTCCCACCAGGTCCCTCCCACAACATGTGGGAATTATGGGAGCTACAATTCAAGATGAGATTTGGGTGAGGACACAGCCAGACTGTATCACTACTGGACATAAGGTGCAAAATTTGGTTAACAATATTTAGATACAAAGGGTTAAGTAAGGCAGATACTTCACTGCTTGGAAAGGCTTTTTAAATAGTACCTGCTGACATGTATTCAACCTTTAGGTTTCAGTTTAAACAGGACTTCTTCAACAGTTGCCCACCTCCAGGCTTGATTAGATGTTCTTGCTGGATGCTCCCATCAGAGCTGTTAAACAGCCTTTCTTCCCCAATAGACCGTAAACTCCCCTAAGAGACCTGCCTGTCATGCCTACCATGGTATCCTATGCTTAGGAGAGTTGGCACCAAACGAGTGCTTCATAAATATTTGCTGAGTAAATGAACGGTGTGGTCCCAACCTGCATGTCCACACCTGTTCTCTACATATTCTTCCTGTTCTAGCCAAACTAGGTCACTTGCTGTTCACTTAAAGGCTCCACAATTCCCAACTTTCATAGTTGTAGACTTACAGTAGACTGAACTGCTCTCCTGGAACACAAACTCAACATACCCATTTTGAGGATGTATCCTCCAATGTCCATTTCCAATTCTACTCTCTCCAGGAGGCGATTCCTAATCTTCTTCCATTTGGACCTCCTGAACATTTAGTCACTTCCTTGTACGTATTTTTTGAACTGGGAGAAACCTGGCATTTCATGTGGTCCAACTCTAATTCAGCATATGAAAAAACAGAGTCTCACAGCATGTAGGAGCCTCCCCAAGCTGATTCTACTCAGTTGAGGACCTGAGCTTAGAAATCATCTCCTGTGTTCTTTCCACTGCACAATGCCACCTTCCTAAAGTAGATAGTCCACCTTACCACTATTAGCCAAGAGTTCTAATTCATCTGATGGATGCATGGGCATCCGATACGTGTAAGTGATCACAGTAGGGATTCTCACAATTTAAAAAATGCTTTCCAACGTTCAGGAAACGATTACTTATGCTCTCTCAATATAATTTTTTGGTAAATTGAGATATTCATATGTCAACATCTCATTTCATATATCAGAAATTTTCACAATAAAATGCATCCGTATTAATGAGTATAAAATTTGAAGAGCATTTCTTACCTTCATGCAAGCTGAATATATTCACCCAGATTCTAGATTTTCATTTTTGAAAAAGCACTTTAAAGCCAAATACATCATGGTGATATTAATCTCCAAAGAGAAGATTTTATGAGCCCTTCAACTCGAATCTAGAATTGCAATTATTTTCTAAACTAAACTACAGCTTTCAGCTTTTAGAGTTGAAACATTTACCAAAGGTTGAAGAGGCACTTGTGCTGCAGTAGATTTTGTCCATGACCTCCACAGTGCCCTGCTCATTCCCATTGCCATCTCGCTGCCTGATCTTTTGGTTTAACCTATTAACATGTGTTGTGGTCCCCATGCCCATTATTAGTAAAGACTGATTTGGAGCCTTTCATAAAAGAGAACATAGTAACAATAGTCAATGTAGCATTGTTCTAGCAAAGCCCTGTTTTTTTTTTTTAATATATAATTTCTGGCCATCTTAGCACATACCCTGTCTGTTCTTCCTTACTAGCTCTATTTTGCAGAATCATACTCATCTTTCAAGGCCCAGCCAAGTTCATGGCCAGCTCGAGAGTTCTTACATCTGTCAGCGGTGATTACTCCATCTGCTGGATCCTATAGACAGATAGACCTTTGGATCAAGAGCAGCATGAATACACATAAATATTTGGAGACTGGTGGAATCTGCTTTTCCTGCTACCTAGTTTGCTGAAATAATAAGCAGAAAAAATAGAAGAAAATCTACTAATGCTGTATAACCAGCATTCCAAGATGAGAATGATTGATAATCTGGAAATTTCTAATAATTATGAAGTTGGCAACTAGCTGATACTAGATAAAAGTTTGAGCTAAGAAAAGGTAAAAACTAAATTTTGTAAAAACACTGGATACACAAGCAGTCTAACACAAGGATAAAGTAACACAAGAATGAGGGTTATTTTCCCAGAAGTTGACAGAAATGAAATTATCATGGAAAAAGGGAAAGGGGATATATCAGAGAAAATTAGCATGTATTAAATGCTACTGTGTGTAAGGAATTATGTTAAGTACTTTATGTCATTTTATTTAATTCATACAACTATAGGTGAAAGAGGGTAACTTGGCCGGAGTGTCTGGCTAGCTGTCATTTGTGCCAACTATTTTTGTTATAGATATGTATGTTTATTGTTTCCACTACTCCCCACTGGATGCATGAAGATGCAAAATGCACTACTTTTCTAGAAAACCAACAGAGACTATGTGGGAATTGGAGTGATGCGCAGGGCTTTTGCTATATGTTTGAACAAGTAGAGCAGTGACAACACAAGATTGTTACCCTGCCGAAGAAGAATTGTTGGCATAATTTCACAAGTTTTTCGTTTAGTATTGATAGTAATAGTAACTAGCCTTTAATATTGCTTTATAATACCAACACTATTATTAAGCCAGTGTAAGCATAAAAGTAAATCAAAATTTATTTCTAATAGTAAATACAAAGTTCTGGAATTAAAATCTATCAAATGAAATACCGAGTAAGGCTATGAAGAACACATAGTTTTATTTGATGTGATTATAACTCCAAAAACCCAGAACATTTTATATGAAATAGTGGTTTAGGATAAATGGACACTGAGCAAATATTAGAAGTATGTGGATGTCAGAGCCTTCAATAGGTTATTAAATTCATCTTCTTGTTTGGGGGAAGAACTTATTTAAACGTATCCCAATAAACTTTTTCTCTGGGTTCTTCAGAGTCTCTAGAAAAAAAAGAAAGAAAGGAAAGAAAGAAAGAAAATGGAAGAAGAAAAGGAAGGAAGGAAGGAAAGAAAGAAAGAAAATGAAAGAAGAAAGGAAGGAAGGAAGGAAGGGAAGGAAAAGAAAGAAAGAAAAAGAGAGAGAAAGAAAGAGAGAAAGAAAGAAAAGAGAGAGAGAGGGAGGAAGGAAGGAAGGGAGGAAGGAAGGAAGGAAGGAAGGAAGGAAGGAAGGAAGGGAGGAAGGGAGGAAAGAAGGAAGGAAGGAAGAAAAGAAGGAAGGAAGATGTGTTTACTTAGCAAAGCATTGATATACTTGATAAAGACTTAGAAATAGAAAATTTTCTATCATTTGGGCAAGAATTCACTTTTTGGGGCTGTTTCCAATCCCCATAATATTTTATTACTTGCTATGCATCTTTAGCACTTCATCGTCCTCTGCCATTTGGAGGCTAAACCATGCAGAACCACACAGATTGCAGAACCCAGCAGCTCAGAGAGCTTGCTAAGCCCAGTGTATTGTGCTGTCAGCCTTTGCTGGCTCTATACACCCTACCCCTCCCAGCAGCATGAAGTGACGATGTTGCTTCGGCCCAGTGCTAGAACCAGTTTGGTTGCAGATGAGTAGGGGACCACAATATCATGTATTGCCCCAAGATGTGTCTTCACGCTGGCTGATCTGGGTCCCAGCTCCAGTTCACTAAGTCTAGAATTGTATGTTTCCTGTGGCCTCTGTAACAAATTATCACAAACTTGGTGGCCTAAAACAACAGAAATGTATTCTCTCACAGTTCTGGAGGATAGAAGTCCAAAATCAAAGTGCTAGCAGGGACTCAATTCCTCAGAAGTCTCTAGGGGAGAATCTTGCTTTGTCTCTTCCAGTCTCCGGTGGCTGCAGATGTTCCTTGACTAGCAGTTGCAAAACTCTGATCTCTGCCTGTCTCTTTATTCTTTCCAGCTTTGTTGAGGTGTAGTTGACAAAAGTTGTATATATTTAGGGTAGAAAGCATGATGTTTTAATACATGTATACATTGTGAAGTGATTACCACAATCAAGCCAATTAACATATTCATCACCTCATATACTTGCTTTTTTAAATGGTAAGAACACTTAAAATCTACTCACTTGGCACATTTCATGTATACAATACACTGTTATTAACTACAGTTACCAGGTTGTACATTAAATTTTCAGAACTTAATAATCTTATGACTGAAACTTTGTACCCTTTGACCGAAAGCCCATTTTCCCCATCCCCTTCCCACAGCCCCTGGCAACCACCCTTCTATTCTCTGTTTCTGAATTTGATTTCTTTAGATCCCACATACAAGTGAGATTATGCAGTATTTGTCTGTGACTGATTTATTTCACTCAGCATAAAGTCTTCCAGGTTCGTTCATGTTGTCTGTCTTCACGTGGCCTCCTCTATGTCTCAAATCTCCTTTAGCCTTTTACTTATAAGGGCATCTGTCATTGGATTTAGGTTCCATCCAGATAATCCAGGACAGGCTCATCTCAAAATCTTTAACTTAATTACATCTTCAAAGATCCTTTTCCAAGGTAATATTCATAGCTTCCTGATGTTAGTGCAAGGACATATCTTTTGGGGGCTACTGTTCAACCCACTATGAGGATATTGTTCAGTTGTGATTTCTTATGCCTGGAACTTGTTCCACTTACTTTCAGAGTTTGGTTAATATTTTTGGGACTTCATCTCTGATACCACCCATCCTAACCACAAGTTGTTCTCCAACTATAAGATAGGGTGGCATTGTTGCAGGGGTTTTGAAAGCAGAAAGCCTCGATTCAAATAAAAATTTTACCACTTCATTCATTCATTCATTCATTCATTCGTACGTATTTACACCTATTTATTGCCAGGCACTGTCCTAGGCATTCACAATAGAGCATTATAGAAACAGGCCACGTCTGTCTTCTTAAAGGTAACATTTGAAAGAAGGAGGGGACAGGCAATAAATAAATACAGTATATAATATGATTTCAGGTACTGAGAAGGTAAGGGGCACACAGGTATCACAAGTAACGGCACAGAGAGCCATAGCTGGGGATGGAGCTGAAAAGGAGGGCTTCTCCTAGGTGGTAATATTTGAGCAGACTCGAGCAAAGTGTCAGACTAAACCATGAGAATATCTGGGGAAGCACCTAACTGGAAGAGGAAAGAGTAATAATGCCCTGGGACAAGAAAGACCTTGATGAGTTTGGTGCATTTGACAGTAGGCAAGAAGACCAGTTATAACACCCATGTTCATAACAACATTATTTGTAATGGCCAAAATGTGGAAGCAACCCAAATATGCATCGACAGATGAGTGAGTGCACAAAATGTGGTGTTATTCTTACAGTGGACTATTATTCTGCCTTAAAAAGGAAAGAAAATCTGACCCATGTTCAACATGGATGAACCTTGAAGTCACTGTGCTAAATGAAATAAGCCAACCACAAGAAGTCAAGTACTGTGTGATTCCATTTAAATGATGTACTTTGAGTGATGGGGCTGAGAGGAGAGAGGAATAGGGAGTTGTTTAATGAGTATGTAGTGTTAGTTTTGTGAGATGAAAAGAGTTCTGAAGATTGGTTACACAATAGTGTGAATGTACTTAACACCACTGAACTGCACACTTAGAAACGGTTAAGATGGTAAATTTTATGGTACGTATATTTTACCACAACTGCAACTAAAATTTAAAAAAACACAGTTGTTAAATCTCTGCAAGCCTCAGTTTCTCCACTCTAGAATGAAGATAGCAATAGTAAACAGATCATACATTTGCTGTAAGAAGGAACAGGGTCATCCAAGTAAGAGGTATCCACATGGCTTGTAAAAACTGCTCCTCCCAAGGTAACTGTTCTATTATCACCATCGCTGTTGCTGTTCTTGCTCTTCTACGCATCAGCAGTTCTCTCAGACACTGTCTCTTTACTCTGCTTTATATTGTTTAAAGTGCTAATCAGCTGGCTGCAGTGCCTCCCACGCCTGTAATCCCAGCACTTTGGGAGGCCGAGACAGGTGGATCACCTGAGGTCAGAAGTTCAAGACCAGCCTGGCCAACATAGTGAAACCCCGCCTCTACTAAAAATACTGGGCGTGGTGGTGCATGCCTGTAATCCCAGCTATTCATGAGGCTGAGGCAGGAGAATCGCTTGAACCCAGAAGGCGGAGTTTACAGTGAGCTGAAATCACGCCATTGCACTCCAGCCTGGGCGACAAGAGCAAGGCTCCATTTTAAAAATAAATAAATAAATAAATAAAGCGCTAATCTTCTATGAAGTATTTTATATACCATAAAGTTTATTAGTTCATTTGCGATCTCCCTCGTGAGAGCAATAATTCCTGTCTTAATTTATCACCATGGCCCCAGGGCTGAGAACAGTGCTGGCACATAGTAGGTGCTAATATGCCAATACATACCATTTGAATAAATCAATTCTATTAGTGTTATTGTTAGTATTATATGAGAGTTGGGTATATTCCAGCACAAGGAGTTAAGGACTCTGAAGTACAAGAGACGATGCTGATGAGCCCAGATGACCCTTATGGAAGTTTCTTCAAGCAGTTGAAAATGAGAGTCTTTTCCTAGGATGGTCGCAAAATAGTTTCAGAGGTGACCTGATCATCCAACGTTACTTTATTGTCATAGTCTCAGATATTCTTAGAAGAAATTTACTCCTGCCCCCTTTTGCCCACCCATCTGTGTTTTAAAATAGGTTTCATTATTATTCGGGTATGGTGGGGACAAAAGATCAGGAAACAACTGCCATTGAAAAGATGTTTGTTATGTACTCGCAGATCCCAAGAGAAAGGGGCATGCCACACATAAACGGCCCCACAAGTAAGCACCAGGTCAGGCAGGAGGCCAAAGGAGAGGTGGGAAATGTGGACAGGAAGCTTGATTGTGGTTTCCATGGAGGGGAAATGGTGAGGCATGGTAAGCAGGCTTAAGATTAGCCAGTTTGGGCCGGGCGCGGTGGCTCACGCTTGTAATCCCAGCACTTTGGGAGGCCGAGGCGGGTGGATCACGAGGTCAGGAGATCGAGACCACGGTGAAACCCCGTCTCTACTAAAAATACAAAAAAATTAGCCGGGCGTGGTGGCGGGCGCCTGTAGTCCCAGCTACTCGGAGAGGCTGAGGCAGGAGAATAGCGTGAACCTGGGAGGCGGAGCTTGCAGTGAGCCGAGACTGCGCCACTGCACTCCAGCCTGGGCGACAGAGCGAGACTCTGTCTCAAAAAAAAAAAGATTAGCCAGTTTGTCTAGAGCAATCGGGCAAGAGAAATAAATAAAGAGCATCCAAATTGGAAAAAAAGGAAGTCAAACTACCCCTGTTCACCTATGATATGATTGTATAGCTAGAAAACCCTAAAGACTCATCCAAAAGGCTCCTAGATTTGATGAACAAATTTAGTAAAGTCTCAGGTTACAAAATCAATGTACACAAATCATTAGCTCTGTTATACACCAACAAAGACCAATCTGAGAATCAAATCAAGAACTCAATCCGTTTTACATCAGCTGGAAATAAAATCAAATACCTAGTAATATATACTTAACCAAGGAGGCAAAAGATGTCTACAAGGAAAACTACAAAACACTACTGAAAGAAATAATAAGTGACACAAAAAAATGGAAACACATCCCATGCTTATGGATGGGAGAATCAATATTGTGAAAATTGTGGGGAGCCAAATTCACATTCCCATGCATTGGCAAAGCCTGCAGACAGGAAAGTAGGTGTCATGGCAAAGACCTGACCGCTGAAGATCCTGTTATGGGTAGCTTCCTGTTCTTACCAGATCAGTGAAGCGCTGTGAATGGCTTTTCATAGTTAATAGTTAGCACAGGACAGACTGCAGAGGCCGCATCAAAGGAAGACAAAAATAATTATTGTCTGGATTTTTAACCCCTGGCATGTATAAAAGCACTGAATAAACCAGAGCTTGTTGGCGCTTCCCTATCAGGGAACCGTCCCTCCTAATCCCGCTTCTCTGTGTCTTTCTTTCATCATTCTTCTCACTACCTCTCGGTGCATCCCTGAATAACCCCTGCGGCCGGACCGCTAGAGGTGGCGCCCTGAACAGGGACCCGAGAAATACTGTGAGAAGAACGCCCAGTTTTGGTAAGTTCTGCAGAAATTGTGAGTATAAACAGTTGTGGGCGCATAGTCATACATTAGGAGTAAAAATGGGACATTCTGGTTCTAAAGAACGAGCTCTTTACATTCAAGTGTTGCAATCTATGATGCATGCCCGTGGGGCTTCTATAAAAACTAAGCAGTTAGAAAAATTCTTGGAGACAGTACAAGAGGCATGTCCTTGGTTCCCTGAGGAAGGCACTATTAACATGGATACCTGGTCAAAGGTAGGGGAAGGCCTGCGGAAGCATTATACTCTGCATGGCCCTGATGGAATTCCTGTAGATACCTTTGGGCTTTTTAATCTGGTCCAAGAATGCCTAGTTCCGTGTCCTGAGGCATACAAGCCTTTTTCATCTCCTCCTGAGGATTTGCCTCCTCCTCCTCCGTCGGCCCCCGAGGAGACTCCTGTAACTTGTACACAGCCTCAACCCTTGGGAATGAAATTATCTAGAGAAGAGAGTATGTCTTCTTCTCCTGCTTCACCTGTTTTGCCTACTTCGCCCATGCCTGTCTCTGAAGAGGAACAGGAGGCCCTGGTACGTGCTTTTGCAGCTACCTTTATTAAAAAGCCCCCTGGGGCTCCTAATGCTTGCTTGCCTCCCTTAAAATTGAGCACTTTGCCTGCAGCTGTTATGTCTCCCCTTGAAGGGGCTCTTCATCAAGCTCGTATGTCGGGGGGAAACTCTTGAGGGATTTCATGCTTTCCCTGTTAGACTTAATCCGCAGAATCAACAGCAATATCATGAACCATTACCTTTTAAGACTTTAAAGGACCTTAAGGCCGCTGTGGTTCAATATGGAACTACAGCACCCTTTACTTTAGCCATGGTGGAGACCTTGGCAGAGGATGCTTTACCTCCTAATGATTGGAAGGGCATAGCAAAAGCCTGCCTAGACGGGGGTGATTACTTGTTCTGGAAAACTGAATTTTTGGAAAAAGCTGAGGAAATTTCTTTCCCCAAGGCCACTGATCCTAGCTGCCTCCTTAACTGCAGATGCTATTAAGTCGAAATCTAATGAACCTGGCCTTTAACTCAGGAGAAATTATTGGCAGCCACCCAATTAATTCAGGAGCAGCTTCTTGCTGGTCATACTGAACCATCTACTAGCCCTTGGAATACACTAATATTTGTTATTAAAAAGAAATCTGGAAAATAGAGGTTATTACAGGATTTGCGGGCTGTAAATGCCACTATGTTACCCGTGGGGGCATTGCAACCTGGCCTTCCCTCTGCTACAGCTATACCAAAAAATTGGCCAGCTTTTGTCATAGATCTTAAGGACTGCTTCTTTACAATTCCTCTCCATTCAAGTGATAAAGTTCGATTTGCTTTTAGCCTACCCTCTATTAATTTTCAACAGCCAATGGCTAGGTATCAGTGGAAGGTCTTGCCTCAAGGCATGGCTAATAGCCCTACTTTATGTCAAAAATATGTGGCCATGGCTTTACAATCTTTTAGGGCTCAGTTTCCTCACATTTATTGCTTACATTATATGGATGACATTTTAATTGCAGGAGAGGTTTTCGCAGAATTGCAACAAGCTTTATTATTTTTACAGCAGCATTTGCCTACCTTTGGTCTGCAAATAGCAGAGGAGAAAATCCAACAAACCTTTCCTCTTATTTATCTTGGTCAAAAAATTGCAGAAACCACTGTTTCTCCTCAAAAGATACAATTTAACCTCTCCAAATTACAAACACTCAATGATTTTCAGAAATTGCTTGGAGACATAAACTGGGTTCGACCTTTTCTGTCTCTTACTACTGCTGACTTATTACCCTTGTTCAATATTCTAAGAGGAAGCAGTGATCCCACTTCTCCTCGAACTCTTACTCCAGAAGCAAAACTAGCCTTACAACTTGTAGAGTCCGCAATTCAGCAAGTTCATGTTTCTCGCACAGATTACACTCAACCTCTGCTTCTGTTAATTCTTACCCCTCACTTATATCCCACAGCGGTGTTTTGGCAACAATCCCTCTTAGAGTGGTTACATCTGCCCTCCACCCGTCACAAGACTATCCAGCCTTATGCAGACTTAGTCAGTCAACTTATTATGGCCGGCCGCAAGAGATCTCATCAGATATATGGAAAAGACCCTGATATCCTCACTGTTCCCTTTACTCAACAGCAAATTGTTTCTCTTTATCAATTCAACCTTCCTTGGCAAATAGCACTTAGCAATTTTACTGGACAATTGTCAATTCATTACCCTAAACATAAATTGTTAACCTTTTTTCAGCGTACTTCATTTATTCTTCCTCTTCATCATTGTCATCAACCATTAGCCCATGCTCACCTTTTGTTCACTGATGGTTCAAAAACAGGTGTTGCAGCCGTCGTCGCTGACAACCGTCCTTTTCGATTTCCCACTATGTATTCTTCTCCGCAGCGAGTTGAACTTTTTGCCGTGTGCCAAGCCTTACAAATGTTCCCCTCTAACATCTATACTGACAGTGAATGGGTTTTTCGCAGTAGCACTCATATCGAATCTGCTACTATTTCTTCCTTGCTTGATGATGAACTTCACCAGTTACTTTCACTTCTACAATCCTGTTGTCGACAGCGTACCGCTGCCTATTTTGTAGGACATATCCAGAGTCATTCTCTGTTGCCTGGACCGTTGTCTGCCGGAAATGCAGCTGCTGATAAACTTTGTTTCCTCACGGAAAATGCTGTCCAGCGAGCAGCTAATTCCCGTGCCACACATCATCAAAATGCTCACAGTTTACGATTGCAGTTCAAAATCACTCGTGAAGCTGCTCGTGCTATTGTAAAGCATTGCTCCACCTGCCCTCAGCTGCAACCTGTTCCCCATTATGGAGTTAATCCTCGAGGCTTGCAGCCCTTACATTTGTGGCAGATGGATGTTACTCACTACCCTCCTTTTGGTAAATCTAGTTACATCCATGTTTGTATAGATACCTTTTCAGGTTTTCTTCTAGCCTCCGCACGCTCTGGGGAGGCTGTTAAAGATGTTAAAGCTCACTTACTCTACTGTTTTCAAACGTTGGGAATTCCCCGGCAGCTCAAGACAGATAATGCACCAGCTTATGTTGCTAAAGCTTTTCACTCTTTCCTTGCACAATTTAATATTTCACATTGCACTGGCCTCCCTTATAACCCACAGGGTCAGGGTACTGTTGAACGTGCACACTCCACCATTAAACATCAGCTTGAAAAAATTAAAAAGGGGGAACTTTAGCCCCGCACACCTGCGAATTATTTGCATCATGCTTTATATGTGTTGAATTTTTTGCGCCTGGATGCCGCAGGGCCCTCTGCTGCTGAGCGGTTTTGGCATCCAGAGGCATCTACAAAAGCTCTTGTGAGGTGGAAGGACCCACTGACTGGACAATGGCATGGACCAGACCCTGTGCTAATATGGGGACGAGGGAGTGTTTGTGTTTTTCCTGAAGGGTCTGATGGCGGACCTCGGTGGATTCCGGAGAGGCTCGTCCGGCATGCGGAACGGATTTCTGGTGAGCTGGATGAGAAACCTCAGTCTGCACACTCCCCCGAGCAGCCCTCCGGGAGTTCGTCACGGAGCTCCTCGCCGTCGTCAGCGCCCTCGCCGTCTTGCCTTGGAAACACATAACTCTCCCTTTCCAACTTGGGGTCAAATAAAGCGTCTTGCAGTTACCGCACAAGATATGCTTACTACTGAAGGCAAGCCCTTCACTCCTGAAAATTTGTTCCTGGCCATGCTGCCCTGAGCTTCCAGGTATTGCCCACTGAAGGGAAAACTTATTGGGCTTATGTGCCTGAACCCCCTCTTTTGCGTCCTGTTACGTGGAATGACGCTAATGTGCCTGTATATACCAATAACACAGACTTATTTGGGGGCTTAGATGGAGATTTCATTATCCCTGTTTCCACCATATATAATTATACAGGATCCACTGCTACACTGCCTATTTGCCTTTCCTTTACTCCAATGGCTGGCTGCCTTACTCTTGGGCATGAAATTCGACGTGTGGCAGGATATCTGCCTACAGCGTTACATACTATTGTGCAGTGGCAGCTTTCATTCTGGGGATTTTCCACCGAGGCGGTCGCTCCAAGCAGCCAACATCCGCCTCATGTCCTTCCCCCACGCCCTGTTGTCAGGCCTGGACAACATGTTGTCTCCAAATATCCTGAATGGCAAAGTTGTGCCTATCTACCTGGAACTCAACATCCAATTCCTCATTATGACATTAATCTTACTGACTGGTCTCGCCCATATGCTTACCTTCCTCCCATTTCTGGGGCGCGTAATGTCGCTACTGGAGATTGGACAATGCCTGTTATTACCACTCAGAAAGGACGAGGGCAAGAACCCATTTGGCGAGCCGCCGCTGCTTTAGGAGAGGTAGAATTCCTCTATCCAGAACAGACCACTCCACAACAGACCACTCCCAAGCGAGTTCAAACTGGGTTGCGTGCCTGTGTGCGTGCCCCCTATGTGTCCCTTTCTGGACCTTTTAATATTACTGTACAAGTCCACATGGGCAAGTTGGTGTCCCCACATTTAGCTCATAGCATTCCCCATCAAGGTGAAAAGGAATACATTATTCATTGCCTGCATTGTAACCTTACCAATTGTGTTACTAGAGACAATTTCAACTTAACTTTGGCTATTTTACAGCTGCCTCCTTTTTTGATGCTGCCTGTTCATCTTAATGAGACCTGGTATACTGATCCTGGTTTTGCTGCATTACAAATAGTTGTTGGATCTCTCACCCGAACAAAACGATTTTTAGGACTTCTCATTGCAGGAATAATAGCACTTGTTACTGCTGTAGCTACTGCAGCAACTGCAGCTGTGGCTATCACAAAATCTATTCAAACTGCTCACTTTGTAAATGATCTTGCAAAGAATACTAGTACTGCTTTAGGAACTCAAGAACGAATTGATTTAAAAATCAATGCAAAATTGAATGCATCAGAAGAGGCTGTTGAATTTCTAGGCATGAGAGTAGAGACCTTATCTACTAGACTCCCCCTAAAATGTCATGCTGACTATGAATGGATCTGTATAACAGCTCATGAGTATAATCAATCTCAATGGAGCTGGGAAGAAGTGCAGGCACACCTTCATGGAGTGTGGTCAGCTAACAACTTCTCTTTAGATGTTGCCTCACTACATAATGAAATACAAAAGATGCAACAAGCACATTTAGATATCGTGAATCCAAAGGATGTTGCTGATAGCATTTTGTCTATTCTCCATAAGTTATCCCCTACATCTCATTTGTCCGCTGTAATTATCAGTCTAGCCACCCTTGCAGGTATTGTTTTATTAATTCTTTGTGTTTTCCCAGTCTGTCTCCGAGGAGCCTTCTCTGCCATCACCCAGCTCCGGATAAATCATCAACGGCTTCTTTTAGAAAGAAAAGGGGGAACTGTGGGGAGCCAAATTCACATTCCCATGCATTGGCAAAGCCTGCAGACAGGAAAGTAGGTGTCATGGCAAAGACCTGACCGCTGAAGATCCTGTTATGGGTAGCTTCCTGTTCTTACCAGATCAGTGAAGCGCTGTGAATGGCTTTTCATAGTTAATAGTTAGCACAGGACAGACTGCAGAGGCCGCATCAAAGGAAGACAAAAATAATTATTGTCTGGATTTTTAACCCCTGGCATGTATAAAAGCACTGAATAAACCAGAGCTTGTTGGCGCTTCCCTATCAGGGAGCCGTCCCTCCTAATCCCGCTTCTCTGTGTCTTTCTTTCATCATTCTTCTCACTACTTCTCGGTGCATCCCTGAATAACCCCTGTGGCCGGACCGCTAGAGAAAATGACCATACTACCCAAGCAATCTATAGATTCAGTGCAATTCCCCTAAAAATACCATCATCATTTTTCACAGAATGAGAAAAAAATCCTAAAATTCATATGGAACCAAAAAAGAGCCCACATACCCAAAGCAATTCTAAGAAAAAAGAACAAATCTGGAAGCATCACATTACTGGACTTCAAATTATACTACAGGGCTATATTAACCAAAACAGCATGGTACTGGTATAAAAATATGCACTTAGACCATTGGAACAGAATAGAGAACCCACAAATACTAAATACCACAAAAGCTAAATACTTACAGTCAACTGATCTTCAAGAAAGTACACAAAATATGAATTGGGGAAAGGACACTCTATTCAATAAATGGTGCTGGGAAAATTGGCAAGCCACATGTAGGAGAATGAAACTGGATACCCTTTTCTCACCTTATACAAAAATCAGCTCAAGATGGATTGTAAACTTATACCTAAGACCTGAAACCATAAAAATTCTAGAAGACAACACTGGAGAAACTCTTCTGAATATTGACTTAGGCAAAGACATCATGACTAAGACCCCAAAAGCAAATGCATCCAAAACAAAAATAAATAAATGGGACTCACTTAAACTAAAAACCTTCTGCACAGCAGAAGAAATAATCAGCAGAGTGAAGAGATAACCCACAGAGTGGGAGAAAATATTCACGAACTATGCATCTGACAGCGGACTAGTAGCCAGAATCTACAAGGAGCTCAAATCAGCAAGAAAAAAAATAATCCCATCAAAAAGTGGACAAAGGACATGAATAATCATTTCCTAAAAGAAGATATACAAATGGCCAGTAAACATATCAAAAAATGTTCAAAATCACTAATCATCAGGGAAACACAAATTAAAACCACGATGAGATATCAAGATATCACCTTACTCCTGCAAGAATGGCCATAATTAGAAAGTCAAATAACAATAGATGTTGGTGTGGATCTGGTGCAAAGGGAACATTTTACACTGCTAGGAGGAATTTAAATTAGTACAACCACTATGCAAAACAGTATAGAGTTTCCTTAAAGAACTAAAAATATCTAAGCTATCCCACTACTGGGTATCTACCCAAAGGAAAAGGAGTCATTATGTGAAAAAGGCACACACACACACATGTTTATAGCAGCACAATTTGCAATTGCAAGAATATGGAAACAGCCTAAGAGTCCACTGAACAATGAGAGGATAAAGAAAATGTGGCATATATATACCATGGAATACTACTCAGTCATAAAAAGGAAAAAAAATGTCTTTTGCAGCCACTTGGATGAAACCGGAGGCCATTATTCTAAGTAACTCATGAATGGAAAGCCAAATACTGTACGTTCTCACTTTTAAGTGGGAGATAAGCTATGAAGATGCAACAACAAACTGAGTGATATAATGGACTGTGGGGTGTGAGGTGGGGATGATTGGGAAGGGGGTGATGGATAAAAGACAACATATTGGGTACAGTGTACACTGCTCAGGTGACAGGAACACTAAAATCTCAGAATTCACTACAAAAGAACTCATTCAATAGTTTTGTATACCCCTAAAACTATTAAAATAAAAAATAAATTAATTTTTTTTAAAAAGATTAGACAGTTTGAATAATTTCAGTGGGCTCTGGAGCAGAGGGACTGCCCTCTGTCATCTGGTAAGTGGCCCTGTGGTGAGTAGGGCATCTGGACAGTGGCCTGGAGTGTGACAGCCCAATAGAGGAGGTAGCCAGGAGTGTGGGCTCTGGATTGGGTGATTTCCATATGAAAATCACACTTGGGGGTGAGCTGTTTACTATCTCTGTGGATAAGGTAGCCCTGGGAGTCCCTCCAAGATCAGCAATGGCCAGATGTCAAAGCATCAGAATACACAAAATAAAAGCCATGGTTAATACAACTCCCCCAGGAGCCACTACCCTCTGCCAGAATCAGGAACATTTCTTTTGCCAATCATAGAATTGGTCCTGCCTTTTATGAAGAAAATACATCTCCTAGCTACTGCCTTTTATAAAGAAAATACATCTCCTTGCTAATACCACCTCCTTCCTCACTGGCATCCCATTTTCCACTGTGTCCATATTTAACATAATGATAATTATGATTTTGTAAAGGGAGATGTGATTCAACTGTGACATTTCAGAAAATGCCACTCCCATGAGTATTGGCAGGCATTACAATCAAGGCTCTGTTTTTAAGTTTTTTCAAAGAATTGACTTTTCCCAATCTATTCTCGCTGATGCATGTCCATATACATGTTCATTTAAACAGATATTTCAGATCACTTTTCACTCTGCCTTTTCTCTAAAGGCAAAGTTGGCCTTACTTGTGATCCAGGGCAATCTGCTGCCCTGGACTTGGGCATCCAATAAGTGCCTGGTTTATGTCACCAACTTGGATGAAATGGTCCTGAGTAAAATGAAACTTAATCACAGTCCTTTCTCTTTTCCCTTCTGGTTGAGGACTAAAATAACGGTGGGCTAAAATCATGCTTGAAAAGCATGCTTCAAAAGATGCTTGAAATGTATTCTAGAAGCTCCAGAAAAGCCACAGGCAATGCCTCTTGCTTGTCTTTACTGATTTATAGTGTCAGATGTGCAAACACTGAGTAATGGCTTTTGATCGTCTCCTTTTACACAGAATGGCACAAGACATCTCTTTTAAGATTTCAGCTTTAAAGCTGAAGTTCAAAGCCACTGATATTTATTTTTTAATGTATGCAGCAATTACTATCCTGTTAATAATGATCTAGTTAACAAGTTCTTCTACCTCTGAATTTTAACTTTATCCCAAAAGGAATGGTCAGGAAATAAGTTCAGAATTACGCACTCTACTCATCGCTTAAATATGAATTCAAAATAAATATGCCAAAGACTTTTACTCTGCTTGTTAAGAATACTTTTATTATATGTACAATAGTGTGTGCAATTTAAGTATAAAAGCCTGCATCATTTCAATCATCTGCTTTCTTTTATTTTCTATTTATTTATTTATTTTTGTTTTGAGACAGAGTCTTGCTCTGTTGTCCAGGCTGGAGTGCAATGGCATAATCTTGGCTCACTGCAACCTCTGCCTCCTGGGTTCAAGCAGTTCTCCTTCCTCAGCCTCCTGAGTAGCTGGGATTACAGGCATGCGCCACCACGCCCAGTTAATTTTTTTTTTTTTTTGTATTTTTAGAAGAGATGAGATTTCGCCATGTTGGCCAGGCTGGTCTTGAACTCCTGACCTCAGGTGATCCACCCACCTCGGTCTCCCAAAGTGCTGGGATTATAGGCATGAGCCACCATGCCTGGCCTGCTTTTCTTTTCTTGAAGGATGCCTCATATAAAACATGAAACTCATGTTTGGATTGTCACTCTGCCAAATGTGCATTGAAACCCTTAAACCCATTTTCCCACAAAATAATGGCCCCTACCAGTGTTAACATCACATGGAAATCTACAGTTGCATAATACATCTCCAAGGACCAAAGTCAAATACAACCGGGCAGGAAAAGAAATCTAAGACATAAATATTTACATACATTTATCATGAAAAGCATTTTAGGTAAAATAGCTACATGAAAAAAATATCTAAGTGTTTTCATTCTTAACCGAGAAATCAACCTTCATTGATCCCTATATGTAAGGTTAAAAAAAAAAAAATGCTTTACAATGCCTTCTGCTCAGACTACAGCCCCAGTTCTCTCCTTTTCAGGCGACTTTATAAGAAAAGTGATCTATAGTTGCTTTGCCTTCTTCTTCTCCAACTCAATTTATAACCTACGGTAACCTGGCCTCTGGACCAAGTATGTTGTGTAAAGATAACAACTTTCCTGTCTGAGTTTTTAAAGATCAGAAAATTTGCAGAAGAGAAAATACACTGATTAGCATGTCAGTGCAAGATAAAGGAGGTAATTAAGATTGGCACATAAATACACTGGTGCTACTCTCTTGGCCATGTGTTGTTTATGCCTGCTCAGAATCCAATCCTGTTTCTGGTAATACCACCCTGATTTTCTTCTAGAAACTTCTGACAGTCCCATAGTTAATCGGGAGAGAGTGTAATCCAGGTCTGGCCAATAAGATACAGCTTGGCTCTAGTGATGATTGCTTAAGGGAAAAATCACATGACTCAAGCTAGACCAATTAAAGCAATGCAGATATTTTGCCACAACTCTTGCGACATTCTCTTTCATTGCAGTTGGTGTATGAAATGTAAATTTAGTGATGCTGGTTATCAATTTGCTACAAAAACAGAAGGCAGGAAAGTCAAGAGATGAGAAATGTCTAACGACATCGTTTTAACCAAAGGATCTGGTCTTGCCCGGGAGATCCACCTACAGCACCTTATAGCTTTGTTACATACTTTTTTACCTTTTGTTCTGGTTGTTAAAGCCAGTTGGACTTTGGTTTCTAGCTATCATTTATACTGAAAGAACTGGACGAACAGAGATATTATCCAGTGTTGAGCAATAGACACTCTAGTGGGATTGTTAACTGTTATTTTTTTAAGTTTTTAATCTTACAAAATGTAAAACTTTTGCATCTAAAAATTAGAGAAAATACAAAAAAAAAATAAAAAGCAATTCAAGGGCCAAATGTGCTTTTTACTTCTCAGTCTACTAACAATCACTGCATCATTATACGTTTCCCACTTTGAACTCTACTTTGTTGACTTCCATGACACAATTTCATGGATCTCCTCCTAACCACTTCCAATACTTCTGGATTTCATTTACCGCTTCTTTTCTATTGCTTAATTTTAGTGTTCCAGAACATTATCCTCAGCACTCTAGTCTTTTAATTCCATGTGCTTTTTGTGGGTGGCCTTAATTTTTCATGTACATTTCCTAGATCTCCAGTCCCCATTTTTTACTTAAAGTTCAGACAGGATTTTCCTACAGGGTAGGCCTATTGACTACCTCCATCTGGATGTGCTCAAAGTCAACATGCCCCAAAGTGCATCTATTGTCTTTTCTTCCTAGACTACAACTTCCTCTGCCATCCCTCTTTAATTGAACCAATTGTCCAAGCTAAAAACTTTGGCAACATCCTGATTTTTTTCCTATAATTCACTTCCCCACATCCTATGGATTAACAAATTTTGTTAATTTACCTCCTAAATATTTCTTAAAACTCCTCCTCCTCTTTTTTCTGATACTTTTTTAAGAATTCTATTACTTCTCTTCTAGACCAGCGATTCCCAAACCCAAGTGTGCAAAAAGAATCATCTAGAAAGTTTATTAAAAATAAAATCTCTAATTATAATTTTTCAAGAGACTGTGATGGACTTGGTCTGAGAATCCCATTTTGAGAACACGATTTGGATTATTGCAACAGCCTTCTAACTGTGCTGCTGTGGATGTTAACTATTCTGATAATTTGTTCACCTGCTTGAAACTTTGTTCATCTGCCCACAAAGATAAATTACAAACTCCTTAATGTGGCAAACCATGTTTCAAACTGAAGCTCCAATCCCATCTCTCTACCCCTTAAGTGAGCCATCTGAAGAAAATGTTTCTGGAGAATAGGTTTTTTCTTCTACCTTTAATTCAGTTCAACTTCATAAGAACACAATGTATTATTATCTAACGAACATTATAAAGTCCTTCTAGCTGCCAAGCTCAATGTTAAATTCTTATCTATATTATCTTGTTTAATTGATGCTACAGCCCTATGAAGCAGGCAGCATTGTTATAATTTTACAGCTCAGAGGATCTGAGGCTCAATAACTTGTCTGTGGTCACACAGCTATGAAGTCCTGGAATGGACTTTAATATCAGAGTATGGACATCTTGTTACAGGCTTGCCACTGCCTCTGAACTATGAGCTCCTCAGGAGCCCAGCTGTCAGGCAGGGTACTGAAGTCCAACACCAAGCCTTCTATACAGTGTTTGCCTAACTAACTTTGGCTAATTAGGATAACTTTGGTTAGGATAACTAATAGTTATCCTAACTTTCCAATCGATGTTTTATATAATTCAAATAAGTTTTTCAGGAAATAATACACACTGGAGTCTCAGAAAGGTGGGAGGGTGGGAGGGTGGGAGGGAGATGAGGGATGAGAAATTACTTAATGAGGGATGAGAAATTACTAAATGTGATTTCATTTTCAGGAAGATATTTTCCTTATTAATAAAGCTACCTTTAAAACTTCCACTTTGAAAGGCATTTAAAACTCATTCTATATTTTCAATTGATCTTTATTGACATAATTATAGATTCACATGCAGATATAAGAAATATACAGAGAGATCCTGTATACCCTTTGTCTAGTTTCCCCAACGGGTACTGTCTTGCAAAACTATAGGACAGTTTCACAACCAGAATGCAGTACTGACATGAATACCATCAAGATACAGAACATTTCCATCCCCACAAGGGTCACTTCTGTTTCTCTTATGTAGCCACACTCACTTCTCTCCTGTCTCCTTCTCCCTAATCTGTTCTCAATTTCTATAATTTTGCAATTTCAAGAATGTTATGTAAAAGAAAGCAGACAGCATGAAACCTTTTGCAACTTTTTTTCTGAGTTCTTTACATGTTCTATGATGCTAATAATTTATGGGGTAAATAGTTTCAACTATTTTCTCCCAGTCTATAACTTACCTTCATTGTCTTCACATAGGCTTTAAAATGGAAAAAGTTTTAAATTTTTAATAAAATCCTCTTTATCAACTTTGCCTTTTATGCATCATGGTCTTTGTGTAAAGTCTAAGAACTCTGCCTAGCCCTAGCTTCTGAAGAATTTTAAGATATTTTTTCCTAAAAGCTTTGTAATAGTATGTTTTGTTTTACGTCAAAGTCCATGATCTTTTTTTTTGTTTTTTGTTTGTTTGTTTGTTTGTTTTTGAGACGGAGTTTCACTCTGTCACCCAGGTTGGAGTGCAGTGGCACTATCTCAGCTCACTCCAACCTCCCCCTCCCGGGTTCAAGCGATTCTTCTGCCTCAGCCTCCCGAGTAGTTGGGATTACAGGCGCCCGCCACCACACCCAGCTAATTTTTGTATTTTTAGTAGAGACGGGGTTTCACCATTCTGGCCAGGCTGATCTCAAACTCCTGACCTCGTGATCTGCCTGCCTCGGCCTCCCAAAGTGCTGGGATTACAGGCGTGAGCCACTGCACCCAGCCCATGATCCATTTGGAGCTAATTTTTGTATAAGGAGCAATCTTTAGTTTGAGTATCATTTTTATGCCTATGGCTGTCCAGTGGCATCAGCACCAGTTATTGAAATGCTATCCTTCCCCCATTGAATTATTTTTGTACCTTTGTCAAAAATGGGAATCTACAATTGTCTCAAAATAAAAGTTTAATTAAAAAAAATGAGGATGATGAAAATTTCTCAGAACTTGATAAAGATGATGGTCACACAACATTGTGATTTTATTAAATGCCACTGAATTGTATACTTTAAAATGATTAATTTTATGTTAAATGAATTTCATCTCAATAAAAAAGTGGGAAAGCTTATTCTAACTTTCCAATTGATGTTTTATATAATTCAAATAAGTTTTTCAGGAAAAAAATATGCATTGGAGACTCAGAAAGGTGGGAGGGTGGGAAGGAGATGAGGGATGAAAAATTACTTAATGGACACAAGGTATACGATTCAGGTGATCATTACACTAAAAGCTCCAACTTCACCACTACTTCACTACTGCATGTAATAAAACTGCACTGTAGCCCCTAAATCTATTTTTAAAAAAGTTTTTCAAAGATCATGTCTAAAATCCTCTAATATAGTTTGGCTGTGCTCCCATCCAAATCTCATCTTGAATTCCCATGAGTTGTGGGAGGGACCTTGTGAGAGGTAATCATGGGGGCAGATCTTTCCTGTGCTGTTCTCGTGATAGTAAGTCTCATGAGATGTGATGGTTTTATAAGGAAGAGTTTCCCTGCACAAGCTCTCTCTTTGCCTGCAACCATCCACATAAGATGTGACTTGCTCCTCCTTGCCTTCCGCCATGATTGTGAGGCCTCTCCAACCACGCGGAAATGTAAGTCCTTTCATTAAACCTCTTTCTTTTGTAAATTGCCAAGTCTCAGATATGTCTTTATCAGCAGAGTGAAAACAAACTAATACAGCCATTTTTTATATCATCATAGAGCCTATTTTTTCCTCTGTATTCACTTACAGCTTCCAGATCCCTCACTGCTAAAGTTAGGTAACATCCTAATGTCTAATCTCTGGGGTAAACATTTTTAAGTGAATCAACATATGGGCAGTTAAGAGCAGCAGGAGTTTTTAGCAGACCTAATATTTCCTGGCAATCAATTCCTGCATGTCCTTAGTCATTCTCTGACCATTATTTATACCCTCACTTGTCTTCATCCCTCTGAATTAAAGTGCCCTAAACAGAACACTCTCTTATATCATGTGATGATCACTGCCTTCTTTCTCAGAGCACACAGCTCTGGAATAATTTATTTTATCACTTTCTGGCAAAGAGTTCACAGGCCTCTTCTGAATGAGAACAACATAGTGAGTCAAGGGCAGCGAGTCTAAGAAGCCTCTGACTTTATGAATATCTAGAGTCTTGTACTGAAACTTCCTCCCATATATTCGCTTTGATTAATAGCAAATGGGTCCACATTTCGATCTGGAAATGTCCTGATCTCAAGGAATCTTGAGGCTGACCCTAGGTGAGACAAATACCTTTCCAGACCTGGAGGTCCGTATCATCAACTGGCTTTGAGAAATCAATGAGCTGTTTATACCACTGCATTCTGATCATCTTCAAATGCCCAACCAGTGTCAGGCTAGAAAACTCCACACTTAGCATATATCTTTTTAATACTTTTTGTGAAGAAAAATCAGTCTTTTACCTTCAAGTTGTCTAACTTATGACACCCTGGTCATGGCCATCAAGCCTTACGAATTTCATCCAGAAATCATGGTAAATTGGAGCCAAGTTTTGACATAATAAAGTGTCTTCTAATCCAATATGTCATCATATTAGAAGGCTGAAGTGATTAAAAAGGAGAGCAAACATTTCCATTTTTCTATGGAATATGCTTTTTATGGCCTCTGATACCCTGAGCCTAGATGAATGGTGACAGAATAAAAATTACAGTATAACAATCTGCTTTTAATTCTATTTCACTGTTACTGTTCATTTATGCAAGTATTTGTCATTTCTTCCTTTAAGCCCAAATGGCACCTCCATCAGGTAAAGACCCTACCATTTATCAATGTGCTTACCATTTTTTTCTTCATGTTATGCAGTTTCTAGAATAGTTTTCCCATATTGTGCTTTGATGAAAATTTGTATTCCAAGGAAATGATAACAAATCTTCCATAAAACATGTCCTATATTCTAGTGCGTTTGGGAAACATTGCATACCATCATTGTCCTCCAAAGTCACCATGGTTATTAGTACCTTAGCAGGTTGGAAAAGTCCTATAATAGAGAAATCTGCTTGATTCTGTGTTTCTTAAACTCATTTTCACCACAAAATACTTGCATGGGGTGTGTGTGTGTGTGTGTGTGTGTGTGTGTGTGTGTGTATCTCACTGAATAACAACTCTGGAACATAAATATCTGGAATGCTGTTTTGAAATAAATAAGCTACACCTGCTGATTCTATTTTCTCACTCATATTACTGTATTAAATTTGCAATCTGAGAGTATACCAGCAATCTCCGAAAAGTAAAACCAGTTACTGATTTTGGTTTCCTCCAATTATTATTTGATTTGACTTTTTTGAAGTAGCTTGCACAATCAACAACGTATACATTCTTCAAACTCCCCACTTGGATTTCATAATTTTTATCATTATTATCAACTATTTATCTCATTTTGTAAATGCTCATAATGTCCAGTGTCCTGACTTCTTAGCCTGGCATTCCAGATCCAGCTGTATTTTCTATCCATGTCTCTTTCGAAGCACATCCACAGATCTTTGTCGTCTGTCTGGACTGAGCCGCTCACCATCCCACCAAAATATCTGGTGCTTTTTCATCTCGGTGCATGTATTCATCCTGTATTTGTTAACAAGGTTGCTGTTCCCTTCTTCTGTTGCTTAATCTTACTCATCTTGAATGCTGAGGACCTTTCCTGACCCAGGCTTCTCTCATCATTTTTGTAGTTTTTTTTTTTTGAATCAATGTTTTCCTCTTTTAGACTGTAAATTTCCTAAGGGTAATGACTATACATGTGTTCCTAAATACTAAATATCCATCTTAGTTCAGTGCATGACAATTAATCTGTAGATGTTCCATAAAGAGATGTTGGATTGAATCTAAATTCTTTGAATTCTATGGTTCATGTTTCTCATTGCCTTCTCTCTCATTTTGCATTACTGTCCACTGCTTTGTCTCGGTAGTTGCCATTTTGGATTGGGTACTGCATTAATCATCTTAAATACACCACCCCCTATAACCCTAGAGTTTGGGAATTATGTGCATTTGTATACCTTTAGCAACTAGGATACTGGCTGATACATAGTAAGTACTAAATAAACCTTGATAGGTTGGCTAGTTAATTCAGGGGACAGTGTAAGTCTCTTTTCTCTTGTGAAGTTTTCCTATGCCGTGGCCCATATTAAGCTTCTCTCTCATTCCTTTCTAGCAGTTCATATTTGTAGAATTTGTTTCATACGCGTGTCTCTCCAGCTCATATTTGTAGAATTTGTTTCATACGTGTGTCAAGTTTCTTCCGTCGAGCTTGTGAACTCTTGAAGGGTGAAAAATCTGTGTTTAACGGTTTTTGTCCTCCAAATAGGTAAGGACATAATAGGAATTAAGTTTAAATGGAAAGAAGCTGAACTGGGCATACTACATTTCACTTTATTATTATTAACATTTATCATACATGGTTACTATTCCAATCTTTTATGCAGACAAAAATAAACGATATAAAATACATAATGCACTTTGATAATTTTAACCATACATAAAATATGGAGTAATGGGAGCTATGTTACATGGATATTTTACAAAGCAAAAAGATGACTTTTATAATAATACATCCAGATGAAATTTATCATTAAATTTTGGATTTCATATGATGTTAAATATGGATATATTCAAAACAATTACTATTTATAGAACCAATTTGATATTTTGTCATTTAAAATAATGAATACTATGTAAATGAGTACTTATAAAAATATTTTTAGGCAAAAAGCTCTGTTCTACTCATTTACTTGGCAGTTACAAAAATATATATTCATCTGAAACTCTAATAAATTTGCTTGAGGCATTAGATATTCAAATTCAAATGTATATTTTCTAAAGCATTTTACCAATTTAGTGTTCTTGGCTACATACAGTATATTTGTATACATGATATTAGGTTTGTATTACAAATAATGCCATTTTAAGCAAAAGACACAGATGATCAATAACACACAGAGACACCACGAAGGTTTTCAAATCAAACATATCCACACATATACCAGCCTCAACGGCTGTGCCTTGCACTAAGTGAATTCTCAAAAACATTTGTCAGATGAATGCTTGATCAGATAGCATTTATCCTGTTATTTGCACCTAAAACTAACTGTCTAAAGCTATTTCTAGTAGAAATATAATTTTAAAATTTAACAATTTTGTTCTTCATTAGCTATTTCTCAATGGCAGAGCCAGGTCAGTTGATTCCAGATTGAACAGCAAAGTAGTGTCAGTGATCAAAAGACCAGGTACATTTACACATGGTTGGACAGCTCTGATGTCTACGGTAAGACATTCATTCAATACATTAACAACTCGATTTGTCGTACATTCATACAAAACAAAACAATCTTATTAATTTTTATAACATTATCACAAAAACTAGTAAATATAATAATATATATAGGCATATACATACACATATATATCTCATTTAGTAGACTTAGTAGATTTCAGGTATCTCTTCTCAGTGAAAGGAGCAAGCTATCCTGAGTGAAGCAGGCCTTGTGTCTATATAACAATTGCTCAATGATGCACAGACCACACTTTAACAGTCTTCCATGTATGACCAGCAGATGGTTGGCAATATGAATGCTGACATCACTGTTAATGCCAAGCCTTTGAAGCAGTAACATTTTTGTGAAACCAAAGACTAACTGTAATGACTAGTATGGAGTTGTAGCACCTAGGAAGATAATGGTCAATATTTGTTCAATGGAATATCCTGGGGCCATTTTTGGTACAGACCCCTCTTGTAATTTTCCCCCACCTGTTCTGCTTCATGCAGGGTGAAACTTTGCTGAGGCTCATCACTAAAAGTTCAAACATTCGACAGAAGACAGATTATTTTTCTCAATCAAAATTCAGATCACTTTAAGTCATTTCAAAGCTTGGCCCTTGTACTTGAGCAGGACAACCGACAATTCATTTAGCAAATTGGTTAGTATATATACGTGTTAATGAAATTACTGCTATGAGAGAGTTCTTAAGTGATAATTTAGTAAGATAATTCACATAACAATGTCTTTAAAAATTAAACATAGTTTCCAAAAATTCACAAGCAATTTAGTCAAATATTAAAGGTTAGTTTCAATACCACTAGCGCATAAAGTCTAAAAAATGACCTTTAAAGTAAAATGTAAAGTAAAAATGACCTCAAAGTAAGACTATTCATTTTAAATTTCAATATTATGGCTTTTCAAAAGTATAAGTGAATAAAAATATACCCACTGCTCTGCATTAAATCATGCTACACAGAAAAATATCTACTTGAACTAACAAAATAATACTTTAGTATTTTAAATGCAAAGGTATTAGTTTCAAAACACAGAGTCATTTACTCTCAACTGAACACTTCCAAATCAATAAACACTAATTTTGTCTATAAAATGTATAAGCCCAAAGGATTGAAAATAGTTTGTTTTGTTAAATTAATTAACATGACCCTTAGGCTTTGTTTACCCATTCATTTTCTTGGCTCTCAAAGTTAGTGTCAAGGTCAATTTCATTTCATTCTGAATGCAATGATCCCAAAATTTAAATTAATAGACTCAGAACCAATGTCATTTCAATGTCATATATATTATAGTATCATAAAAAGTTTACCTAATTTTAAACTGATTTAAAATTCGCTGCAAGAAGAGTGGCCAATGAATGCATGGTGAATCCAAGCCACCAGAAGAATGTGTTTTAAAGAGATAGAAAACAGTATGAGACTTCAGATTTGCAAACTGATAAAATAAAGCTTATATTATAAGTTCAATATTATATATCCAATATAAGTAAAACTGGCACAGAAATTCTCTCCCCCTTTTCTCCCTTTAAATAGGAATGGAAATACATGTAAAATTCTAATCTTCTCAAATTTTTCATACTTTAATATCACATTAAATTTTGTAATATTTGGAATTAATATTAGAAAAAATTATAGGAGATAATAGAATGCTTAAGATGTATTGACTATGAATTTTTAGTTCACAATTATTTTTGAGTCGGGCCCTAAGTTAAGATCCAAAATTTCTATGCATGACCTTCCCTTTTACGTTGGCGGTGGGGGTGGGAGTTGTCCATGCTCAGAACCTGGAAGAAGTTAGCAGGTTTTAGCAGTATTTGAAGGTGCACTGGTTATAGAGGAGCATGTAGCATTAAGGTAAACACATCCTAAAACCTCAAGGCCACTTAATGCCCAATGTCACATGGAGGTACATATGGCATTGAAGAAATTGTCATTATTCATTCATCCATTAGGAATGTTTTTTACTCTTACCACTGTGTTGGAATTATTATAAAGTTTCATGCGATGTACTATCTAAAACTGTTATTTTTGATGAGGAGGAATACGATACAAAATAGTTTTTCAGATTGCAACACTGTTGAGTTACCTCAAAATGTGCATCCAGAGTTGTAAAATGTCCAGGAAATACTATAATTTTCATATAATTAAAGCATTTTACATATTTCCATTCACCATTTTTTAATACAAGATGTATAATTTAATGACAACACATGCCACATAACTCCAAATGTACTTACAAATCATTGTAATATTACAATAGTTCTTATATTGATAAGGAAAAGTAGCATAATGCATTAAGAAGGCAGACTTCCTGGGTTCAAATTTTGGTTCTACCCCTTGTCAATCATGTGACTTTGTGCAAGTCACTGGGCTATTCTTTGCTTTGGTTCCTCAACTCTAAAAATGGGCGCGATAAAAAGAGTACCATGTCACGTCATTATTATGAGGATTAAGTGAAGCAATAACAACAGAATACAGGCAAAGCAATTGGAGGTATTACTGGGCATGTAGGAATCCCTTAATAAGTGTTAGCTACAATTTTTATTATGATCAGAAGTTATAGTGACTGATGTTAATATAAACCATTACTATTTTTGAGCATTTAGTAAGTACCAAGCATGATAGACGACACACTTATGTTTAACCCTAAAAATAATATGAAGCACATTCTATTATGAAGAAAGTAGATCCTTAAAAATATAAAATATGTTAGCTTATAAATACCATAATAGCTGATAATCTGCCCCATGAAATATGGCAAAGTACAACTGAAATCATTTTAATGACTTTCATGCCTCTAATGAGGATTACTGCTTCCGGGATGGTGATGAGAAAACAGTCATGACAATATGAAAGGACTTGCTAGCTAATCAGCTGTTTTCTCTCATTAGCCCTACGAATGTTAAATCCTTGAAAGTTAAGATATTTATGTAAAGATCTCTTTATTAAATTCAAAATGTTCAACTTTTTCTTGAAAACTCTGATGTTAGGTTCCTTGTTTTTCATTATATATGGACTTCTCACAAAAGTGTCAAGAGCTTCTGTGCCAAATAACAATTATTATTAACCTTACCTGGTAGTATACACATATTGCCTATACACGTAACATGATATTTTTGTTATTCAATACATAATGGCTAATGACAAAGGTTTTTAATAACAGTTTGAAAACCATGATCAAATTTCATAAATTAAAATTTAATAATGGGCCGGGAGCAGTGGCTCAAGCCTGTAATCCTAGCACTTTGGGAGGCTGAGGTGGGCGGATTACTTGATGTCAGGAGTTCAAGACCAGCCTGGCCAAAATGGTGAAAACCCGTCTCTACTAAAAATACAAAAATTAGCTGAGCATGGTGGTGCACGCCTGTAGTCCCAGCTCTTGGGAGGCTAAGGCAAGAGAATGGAAGGTGGAGGTTGCAGTGAGCCAAGATTGCACCACTGCACTCCAGTCTGGGTAACAGAGTGAGACTCAGTTTCAAAAAATAATAATAATATTAATAATAATTGTTTGCACATATTTTAGATATGAAAAGCATTTCACATACTAAATTAATGTAAACCAATATAATTATCACAATCATGAGTATTTTGTTTGAAAATTATGGATTTAAAATAAATATTACTGTATTTATTATGCTAAGAACAATGTTATTGCATCAATGTAGAAATGATAAACATTACATATACTTTAGAATAAGGATAGAATACACCTTGTGCGTCCACAAATTATCAAGTTCCCTAATGGTCCTTTTAAAGTACAAATAAAGCCTTATTTTCATATCTTATACATATATCTTGACAGAAAAATTCTCATGATGGTGTATTCCTTGAAGAGTCTGACCTCTCATATAAAATTAAGAGTTTTAGGTATCTAAGTTAAAAGGTCTGCCCATTGCAGACACCAAAAATAGCATTGATTTGCTAGAGCTGTCCACAAGAATAAAGGATGCCCAAAGGCAGCTAGAAGAAAGTGAGTCCTGCTGGAGGCCTTAATCAGCTTTCTTCTCCTCTAATAAGAAATAAGCCCTTAGGAGAAAGAGTAAAGCATGCTTTTCCACCTTTTACACATTAATGACTTTCTCTCTGGCAAATGGGGGACTGAAAATGTATACCACACACAGTCTATATTGTTCTTACATTTTTCATGACGATTTGGAAGATGTCGCCAGGTTTCTTCAATAATAGCCTTCTTCAAGAGGAACTCTCCAGTATTACATGTGTCCACTTGGAAAAGTGAAAACAAACCTAATAAAACAATTTTAATGAATGGGAGAGGAGGCATGGTGGTTAATATTTAAATCTCTAATATTTTTTTCTTTATGTTCAAGGGATGGATTTTACTCTAAAAGTGAATACTTAATGTCAATACACAGAGACATCAGTTTGTGAAGCTGAACTCTCTGAACTTCTATCCATTTCCAGCATAAATATCCAAGTGTAAACTGAACACTACTTGTTTGCAATGGGGAGAAAGATTTACAGAAAAAAAAAAAAAGCATTGATTTATCTTCAGTGGAGAATGTTTAGCCAACATGTAGTTTGTCTAGTCCAGCATTCAGGAGCTTCTGCCTGCCTGGTTTCTTGGGAATTCTTTTCATTCTTCTCCAGCTGGGGGAGGCGGCTCGCACAGCTTGTACAGCCTAGAAAAGGCATGGGAAAGTTTGGCAGTGACTTAGCGTATTACCATTACATGAGGTGTCTTTATTGGTAGAACAAACACATTGATGATAATTTCTTGTTTCGTGAGTCATGATCAGATTGTCTATTTCACTAAAAATAACATATGAATTAGCAAACTCCAAAAATTAGATTCTATGATTTAGAAAACCCCAGTGCCCCTCTGCACATCTTGATGGCTGTGGATGAAGTAATCCTGAATTTTTTAAACCTGCTGCATTTTCTCCAATGCCAACTGCCCAGGCTGTTCACCACACTCGTGGTAAAACCTACTCTCTTGATTCCAGGAAATGATATTATTATGATAATTACCATGATGTCTATCATGATTATTTTGTAGCAAGATGGCACCTATCTCATAGGGGTCTACTGATTTTCTGATTTGTTTTAGAAATATGCTTCATTTTCTACTATCCCCAGAGTGCAGGCAGTTGGCTGTGGATAGGCTGACATGGCAAGGTTCCTGAGACCTAAATCTCAAAGGCACAATTGGCTAGAGTTTCCTAAGGATGAATTGCCCAGCTCTGCCCAGGGCCCACTCACCTGACTGTGGGCTCTCCAAGTGGGTCAAAGATCCACTTAAACCATGGAGACGCCTGGAAATGCTTCCCATTGTAGCCCAGGTCTAGTTGTTCAAGACTATGCAGCATTCAAGGAAAACTCAGGGGGGTTTAACTAGGCTCACAGAAGTTCTGGTGTTCCACGTTTTCCTGAGTGGTTAAATGATAACAGCAGAACCGAAGTAAAAGGGAACATAATAGCTGCCTAATAGCCCTAGTGATCTCAAGGCCATACGCATTACTTACAGCATATCCTGAGAGATTGATTGGCTGAACTAAAATGCTGGATTGGACTATGCCTGTTTTCTAAACAGCACCCATGGCCACACTGGTGTCACTGCAGAGCTTGGACTAATGATGTCAAAATGGAAGGTGCAGATTTCCACTTGGCATCTTTTCATAAAAGCACTCCAAACCCAGGACTAGCTGTGGTGATTCAATCCCTTTTACCAACTAAATTGAAAACAGCTTCAATGAATTGTTGACCAATTTAGCAAATTATAAATTTCCTCTCCCTTTGACATTTAATCCCTTGCTAATTATAGATCAAGGGAGAAGAATGAGCAAGACTTAATATTGAGTTATAACTCCTGGTTAACAAAATGAGCTTTCCTAGTATGAGAACATGTAGAAGAAGCTATTGACTTTGGACGTTTGCAAAATGTATTTCAAGTCTGGAAGGTGGTTTATGCGCTACATGTTATCTCCATGCAAGAGGCGAATACTGAAATAAAGACATCTCACATCAGAAAAAGCTTATTTCATCCTTCCCAGAGAAAAGAATACATTCAATTGACCCGATGTACTTCAAAGGTTCTTTTGCAGCTGAAGAATATGGTGTTACTTCAAATTGCATTCCCAGGGCTGGGATAATGAAAGGATAAGAAGGTTCTTTTTCTTCTTAATTTCCTTCCTCTTATTTCCCTGACAGTGCTGCCTAATGATTGAAAAGGCACGTGGGCTTAGTCACGTAGGACAGGAATGGGAAGATGGGTGGCGAATGTCCTGCCCCATGAGATCTGGGCTGAGCCATCACATTCCATTACCTTGCTCAGCACGTTTCCACGTAATGTAACTAATAGCACTGGGTAGACGAGTCTTTGAAATGTCTGCTTCACAAATTGAAGGAAAGGCTACTCCCTGTGATCACCTCATGAAATAATAGCTCTGGGTATTGTGGAACTGGGCAGATTCAGCTTCTGTGAGGCTTCTTGGAAGTGACTCAGGGTTATTTGAGTTCAGACACATTTGTAATGGAAATTGCAGAGCTTTGGGAATTTAGAACAGGCAGATGAAGGTTCTAAGTGAAATGTAATAGGTAAGAGTTGGACTCTCATCCTGCACTGAAGCGTTTATTTTTTGGCAGATAAATTGTTGGGCAGGGTGAGGCCTTGGTCTGCCCATCATTTGGGGCCCTTTTGTAGTCTCATTCCACTCACATCAGTGGCCCTGCACGAAAAAGGTTTGGTTTTGGCCTTCTTTCTCCTATTCTTCTTTGAGCTCAGGTAGCCCAAATTTCCTGACCAAATGCAAATCTGCCAAGAGCAGAACTTTCCACCTTCATGCTATAGATGGTGCCTTTCACCTTTCTACCTAGCAAAAATAAAAGCTATGTGAAAGCAGAGCAAAAGTAAACGCCTCTTTCGAGGTTAAAGCATCAATCACACGCTGTCCCAAGGCAATTCTCCCCATTTCACAAATGAGAAAACTGAGTCTCAGAGACGGAAAAACTCCTGACTAAATAAGGTCACATAGCCATTTTTTTTTTCATCTTTTCTTTCTTTTTTTTTTTTAAGAGACAAGGTCTCACTCTGTCTCCCAGGCTGGAGTGCAGTGGTACGACCATAGCTCACTGCAGCCTCAACCTCCTAGGCTCAAGCTATCTTTCCATCTCAGTCTCCTGAGTAGGTGGGACCACAGGCAGACAGCCCGGCTTATTTATTTATTTATTTAGAGACACAGTCTCGCTCTGTCGCCCAGGCTGGAGTGCAGTGGCGAGATCTCGGCTCACTGCAACCTCCGCCCCCTGGGTTCAGGAGATTCTCCTGTCTCAGCCTCCTGAGTAGCTGGGACTACAGGCGCATGCCACCACGCCCGGCTAATTTTTTTTATATTTTTAGTAGAGATAGGGTTTCACCACGTTAGCCAGGATGGTCTTGATCTCCTGACCTCATGATCCGCCTGCCTTGGCCTCCCGAAGTGCTGGGATTGCAGGCGTGAGCCACTGCACCTGGCCATTTTTTATTTTTTATTTTATGTAAAGACAGGGTCTTGCTTTGTTGCCCAGGCTGGTCTTGAACTCCCAGTATCAAGCAATCCTCTCACCTCAGCCTCCCAAAGTGCAGGGATTACACATATAAGCCACCACGCTCGGCCAATTTTTTTCACTCTTAACCACTATAGAATGCCCCCTCCTGATTAAACAAGTAAAGAAAATCAGCTTTTCATAGCACAAGAGTTCCAGATTTTGTGACATAACAAAAACTTTATTTTGTGAATAAAGCCAGTGTGCTGGATGTGCGGTCCGACATCTGGAATGTAATATTTGGTTCCTAAGGAAGAGAGGCTTGTTGCCCTGAAGAGCCAATGTATGAAGCTGGGAGGGGGAAGGTCCTTTGTACTCCCTCCTCACATACCCATTTTATCCTATCACGATACCCATTCACTTGATTCTCTAAATTTATTTTGTCTTTGTATTCTACTAGGCTGCAAGCTCTTTGAGTGCATGAAGTGTTTCTCATCCATCTTAATACCCCAATGCCAAAAGCAGTTCTGGACACATCTTTAAGACACAGATTGCTAAAGGGGAGGATGCAAAATGCATTGGAGCCAAGGGTGTCCAAGAAACACCCCTCCCCAGAGCAGACTTTACCTACCTCAGAATTATTAAGTTCTGATACTCTGCTTTCTAGCTTCTGATTTCCTAAATTATTATATTCACGCTCCAGTAGTGTGACTATGGCTGATTGCTCCTTTTTGAATTCCAGAACAACCATCTCCAGTCCATGGCTCACTTTAGATTCTGTAGCCTTGCTTCCTCTGCTTTCTCTTCAGTGCTGACATCTCCTGAGGGTGTCCTGACTTCTCTCATCTCTCTTACCCATACATTGTCGTAACAAAATTGATTTCTGTGTCTTCACCTAAATCCTAAATATCGAAGACTCATAGGACTATAGCGCCACCTATTCTTTTCTCCTTGGCTTTCGACCAGTATATTCCACTGTCCACAATGTCCTCTCCAGGGATGACGATTGATGCTCGATCTCAGTACTACCAACCTGAGCTCCCCATCTCCTCCCTGTGTGTGTGCTTCCCCTCTGTGCCCACTGTCTCAGAGGAAAGAACCACCAGCACCTCATTATCCAAGCCAAAGATTTGGTGGTCATCCTAGAATCTTCCTTTTCCCTAAAGTCCTTTATCCAATTAGTGTCCAAAGACTATTGATTCTGTCTTCTAAACATCTTTCTAACCCATCCTCTCATCTTGGCCTCAATACTACCATAATGTTTTTAGGCTCCTGCTTCAGTCTTAGCTGTCCTCAAATGGGCCCTCCTGATGTTGCCAGAGATAAATTCTAAAATTCAAGTCTTCCAGATAGGAAGATTGCTTATGCATGCCTCCCTATTGTCTTCAAGTTAAAATCAAAACTCTTCTATACTCCTACAAGTCTCTTCTGACCCAGCCCTGGCCTATATCTCCAGCCTCACTTCACACCATACTTGAATCACATTCAACCACCAGTCATTGAGGTCTAGGCATAGTTCTCAGAACATCATGTCTTCTGTGGTCCTTGGTACTATTGCATCCCCAGTATGGGACATGCATTACAAAGCTGACAGGCCCAGGAGTACTCTGTGATCTCTTCTCTCTGTCCTTAGGCTGCATATGTCCCTTCTCTGTGTTCTCATGACAATCTGTGCCTATTTCCATCACACACTGTGTACCACTTTCATTCTATTCCATTGTTACTCTACTACACTTCAACAACTGGTGGAGGACACTACGTCTTTAGTCCTCTAGCTTTTAGCAAGGGGCCTGGCACCTATAGACACATAGCAGAAATTCAATATATGTGCTCTGAGTAAGTTTTTTAAAACATCAAGTGGATGGTGAGAGGAAAACTCTGGGAGGGATGGGTTGAGGCTTTGAATCAAATAGTATCTCAGAGAGAGATAGCAAACTTCGGCTCCATGAAGATGTTTCCAGAAACATTATCCCAGTTTTGCCCACGGATGGCCTCACCTTGACGGCCAAATGTGTTCTTCAACTCACTGTCTTCGGGGCTGGAGTTCAGGTTCTCGGCTGGGAGAGATTCCAGACCCTCTGTGTTCCTTGGCATTCTCTCTGCACTCTCCACAGGGTGATTCCTGTCTTCTACCTTTCCTTGTAATTATGCCTTCTTCACCTCATCTTTTTAACTGAAAGCTCTGAGGGCCAGGGCGATTTCTAATTCAGGTTTATACTCTCCTTGGGGCATAGCAGAGTGTTTTGCATTTCTGAGGTCCTCAATAAATATTTGCAGAATGAATGAAAGAATAAATAAAATAAATTTTTAAAATTACTCTTGCTTTCTCTCTCAGGCCTATTACTCCCTTGTAGATAATGTCAACTTTATGGCTGGCTCATTTTACTGAGTTTCATTTCAAGTGTTTTTAACATAACCCAATAAAGGAAAAAAAAAAAAAGCAAGTTCATTGGTTTCTTTTCTTGTGTTCAGCTTTCATATTGGTTTATTGATCGGGGTGCTGAAGTCTGATCCCCACCCCACTGTTTATTAGTGTTTATAGGTCTAGCTAAGAACATCTTGCTGAGCCATGATCTTGTTTTCTTATTGGAATTTTAACACTTCACTGGGTCTATTATCCAAATATACCATGCCTCCCAAGGTGCTGGATGGCGAATGCGTATGTAAAAATAATCCTTTAGCAACAGAAAGCCTTAGATTCTAACCTAATCAACTGTGAAAGACGACATTAACAAAACTTGAGGATTAAACAGAGTTAGGAGTCAGCACTAAAAATAAGTGCAATTAGAACAGGAGTGCTCCATCCATTTTCAGAGGGAAAGTATGTTTTCCCTTTGAAAGCACTTTCACTACCCACATGGTTTTTCAGAATGAAATATTACTTCATAAATGCTGCGGCCATCATTCCCACTCTGGTAACTGCTCTGTAAAGAGAAATAGTGCTTTGTCTGTGGCAGTGTTTGGAAGAGCCTATTTTTTGTTAAAATACAAATGTACAAAAGCAATCAAATGTAAAAGAAATTATTTAGCTTTTCCCCACTTCAAGGTAGATGGTTGCCTACCCTCTTCACCAGGGAAATCAAAACCAGAGCGTTTCTCTGATGGCTATTATTTATGTTCATTTATTTTAAAGTCAATGGGAGTCCTTTCTTATGATGATGTGTGAACTGTAAATATTTGAGATAACAAACAAAAATCTCATTTGTTCATTTCTTCATTCAGACATTCTTGAAATCTGTTCAGATATTTGATGTTTACTATGATGAGTAGTAAATAAAATCCAAAAAAATATTCTCTGCCTCCAGAAAACTCATATTCAGGTTGGGCAAAGGAACATGTGACAATATATTGCAACAAAATATGATAAAGTTTATCACAGGTCAATATGACAAGATGCTAAGGGAGTACAGAGAGGAAGGAAACTCAAGCAAGACTCCAAGGAGAAAATGACATCTAAGCTAGGTTTTGCAGTGAAACAGGAGTTTCCCATACAAACACATATGGGAAAGGCAGTCATGCTAGAAGGAACAGCATGTACAGTCACAGAAGTATAAATGAAAATGGCATTTTGGTTGTTTGGCACAGCTGGATTTCAAATTTTAGTAGTGTCTGTGTGAGCTTTTCTTTTCGAATTCATGATAGAACTTGCAAAATAGAATAATATCCATTTATTTCTGAGAGCATTTATGTGTAATCACACTTAGCCACTGGGTGTTTCAAGGGCAATCTCCGTAATTACAATCAGTACAACACGGGGCACATCCTAGATCAGTTGCATTAGCGGAGGGACGCTGCCGGGGAAAATGCTGGCAAATCTTTCGGGCAAGGGCAGAGCAGGGGATGCACTTACCTTGGTGCAGACTGTGGGGTCCGGTCTCTGACTCCCAAATTCTTCGCTGTGTTCTGAACTCTTGCTCCCTGAAAGTCAGGAAAATCACTTTTATCCCTACAGTGTGTTAGTAATAATTTAACATACCATTAACATCTGTGTGTAGGATACTTATTCAAACAACGTCTTTAACATCAAGGGAGATTAGCTAAGAGAGAGACAGACATCGCCGTCTGAGCATTTTCAAAATCAATGCTTTTAATAAAAATGTGCTGCTATGTTGCTTTGTCTTTATTCCTAGAAGCAATCAATACTTCAGATGTTGAAAACAGGCCAGGCACAGTGGCTCATGCCTGTAAATCCAGTACTTTGAGGGGCCAAGGTGGAAGGATTACTAAAGCCTGGGAGTTCAAGACCAGCCTGGGAAACATAGTGAGACTGTCTCTACAAAAAATACAAAAATTAGCCTGGCATGGTGGCATGCAGTTGTGGTCCCAGCTACTCGAAAGGCTAAAGTGGGAGGATTGCTTGAGCCTAGGAGGTTGAGGCTGCAGTGAGCCATATTTGTGCCACTGTACTCCAGCCTGGGAAACAGAATGAGACCCTCCCTCACAAAAAAAGAAAAATAATAAAAATAAATAAAAAATTTAAAAAGATGTTGAAAATAGTAAATGAGCAGACTATAAATGCCTGCTCTGTGTTACCACTTTTCTGGAACAGAATTCACAGTTTTATCACAACTGTGCACTTGTTTTTTTCTTACCTGAATCATTAAGTTTACTAGTATTTAGCAAAAAAATATTTTCTTAACTACTTCCAAAGCAATTTCTGGACAAGCCATGTCCATGCAGATCTATGAAATCTAGTAATTCTGCCTCAGAGTTTATAATAAAATCTACTTTGGCCATGAAAAAGTCTTCACAGTCTGTCAAGTTCATGAATGAAGTTATAATCACTTTAGTTCCTCATGAAAATTACTTACCACATAGGACCAAACACCAGAGTTTGGGGTTTGGAATAGGTTAAGGAGAGTTGTTCAAAAACTCTGAAACTCTCTCTCCAGCTACTACATTCTGAACTAAGGAAAGAAACAAGATAAAAAGAAGGAAAAAAAGAACATATTCTCTCAAAAAGCACGTAAAATAGGAAAACAAATAGGGAAGGGGGTGTGGCATCAAAAAGAAAGGTGAGAAGAAATTCAGGAATTGCAATTAAGGACTTCAGAAAAACTATTTTGGCTAATCCAAAAGCAGTTATCTCAATTGACTGTTCACAGGCAGTTACAGATCAATTGAACTCATTGTTCTGCTCTTTCCCCACTTTTCACCACTGCACTTAACCAGTCTTTAAAAACAAAAACAAAAACAAAACAAAGAAAATTTTTTATTTTGAAGTAATTTTACAGTTAGAGAAAAATACAGACAGAACTGAGATTTCACATACTCCATGTGGCTTCCCCTAACGTTAACCCTTCACTTAACCACAGTGTGACTACTAAAACCAAGAATTAACATTGGTACAATATTATCAACTAAACTGCACATCTTATTCAAATTTCTCCATTTTCTCCCACTAAGGTTTCTTTTCTGTTCCAAGATCCAACCTAGGATCCCATATTGCCTTTCGCTTACCTGTCTCCTTACTCCCCTCCAATCTGTGACAGTTCCTGAGGTCCTTCCAGCCTTTCATGACCTTAACACTCTTGATAAGTATTGGTCATTACTTTGCAGAATGTCTCAGTTTGGGTGTGTCTGATGTTTGCTCACGATTAGATACAGGAAATGCATTTTGGGCAAGAAAATCACAGAAGTGATGTCATGCCCTTCTCAGTGCATCCTATCAGGGGATACAGGATATTGGCATATCTTATCACTGCTGACATTAACTTTGATCACTTTGATGTCTGCCAGATTTTGGCACTGTAAAGTTACTCATTGCTTTTTTTTTTGTAGTTAATAAATATATTTAGGGAAATACTATGAGACTATGCAATATCCTGTTTCTCTTCAAACTTTCACTCACTGATTTTAGCCTCTGTTGGTGTATCTTGTCTACAACAATAATATTGTTGTTTATGGACTGGAATTCTCTTAAAAAGAGTAATCTCTTCTCCCCAAATTATTTATTTATTCAAGTATATATTTAAATCAGTGTGGACTCATAATTATTTTATTCCATGAGATATAATCTAATACTTATATACATATTTTTTTTTTTTTTTGCTAAACTTGTTTCAGTTTTGGCCACTGGGAGCTCTTTCTGGTTGTTTCTTGTGCCTTTTTAATATGCTGCCATCATTGTATCATTGTTTAGTACTCCTTTATTTTCTGGCACCTCAAGATGTTCCAGACTTGTCTTCCTTGTCTCATCTGGTAATTTACCATTTCTCCAAGGGGCCCTGGCTATTTTTATTGGAGAATGGTATTTAGAAGCCAAGATTTGGACACTGAGTGTGCTCTTTACTACTGGGAGAATAACTGCAACTAGGCCTTTCCAGCAGGCAGGGCTAATTTACAAATACAAACATACTCATACATCTATATTCATTTCTACATCTATCCGTATTTGTATGTGTCTGTGTGTGTATTTATCAGGTCATACTGATACATGTGATTTCAATGCAGTAGCATAGGGTTCATTCCAGATTCCAGCCTTCTTCCTTTCCTTATTTGTAACTTTTTTCTCAGAGAGTGAGAAATCAGCTTCTCGTTATTTACAATATCTTATTTGTTCATTCTTAGTAATACATAAATTAGTTTTAGAATTCCCAAATCATACCCTGTGAAAAACAGATTTACTAACTAGCGTGAAGTATTTGTGTACAATGCTTTTTGTCTATAGTCTTATAATATTTCCACTAAGTTATTCCATTAAGAAAAATGTTTGCTTTCTTAAAAGGTTTCAAATAAAACTGATGCTTGTCATGCTGAAGACATCTATTGGCACATTTCACTTTAAATTCATCTATATTGTTCATAAACTCAACACTCCAGCTACTTGTGTTTTTATACTCTGGCTTATATTGCTATTGCTCCCTCTACTTAAATACTCTTCCTGCCCCCTTCCCTTCCTGTCTGCATCATATTTATCTTCCAAGTTCCAAATCAAATATAATCTTAGTTAATAATTGATTGGTCAGTCACCATATCAGGTACTGTTTTAAGTGCATTAAGTATATTTACTTATTTAATCCTCACAGCAACACTATGAAACAAGTACTATTATTATCCTTGTTTCAATACTGAGGAAACTAAGTACCAAAGAGGCTAAGAATATTCCCCTGAATCACCCAGATAGTCAACACTGGAGTTGGAATTCAAACTGTGGCTGCTTGGCTCAAGAGTCTGTTCTCTTTTACTCACAATAGCAAAGTCATGGAATCAACCTAAGTGCCCATCAACAGTGGGGCGGATAAAAAACATGTGGTACATATACACCATGGAATATTATATGCCATAAAAAGGATAAAATCACGTTCTTTGCAGCAGCCTGAATGCAGCTGGAGGCCATTATCCTAATTGAATTAACACTTAAATAGAAAATCAAATACTGCATGCTCTCGCTTTTCAGTGGGGACGAAACAATGAGTACACATGGACATAAAGATGGAATCGACAGACACTGCGGACTCCAAAAGGGGAGAGGAAGGAAGGGGGATAGGATTAAAAAATTACCTATTGGGTATTATGTTTACTGTTTGGGTTGATGGGTTCAATAGAAGCCCAAACCCCAGCATTACACAACGTATCCACGTAACAAACCTGCACAGGTACCCCTTAAATCTAAAACAAAACAAAAACTTGTTCTGTGCTTTTAATCGCTATCGTAAATTCATCTTCTGCATGAAGCCCTTCGCCAGCTATCCTAGTTAGAATGAAATCATTGAACAAATATCTTTTGGCATTTACTTTGTACTAGGTACTATTTTGGGAAACTGTGATACAAAAATGAGTAAGACTTATCCTAGCCAGGGAGGGGCTCAGTCTACTCATTTGCTCCCTGTTCTGAGTCTTGATACACTGAGGTTGGTTACCCTGAAGAGACTTACTTGCTTGTGCCCGTGGCATGGTGATTTTCCTCTGGATGTGTCCACCATGAGATAAGGCAAGGACCACATCGACCTCATGTCTTTGTTCTTTGTGTCCAGTGTGATGCTTTGATACTGAAGGTAAGGGGTCAGGATACTTTGGAATCCCAGTTTTTATTAAAAAGGTTAAGAAGACATTTTTTTCTAGGCTGCCATCAAAGAACACTAGGAATATATAATTTATGGCATAGAAAACTTTAAATTTATAATGTAAATGACAGTTTCTACTGCAAGCCTTTTATTAATCAAATCAGCTGGTTACATAAAGTGCTGCCTAAGGTCGTTATAATCATTAGCAAAGCATCGTGAAAGACATAGCACCCTTCTCTCCTGTCTTTTATCTTTCCTTCAAACTCAAGCAGTGAGTTAAAATAACAACTCTACAAAAAGTATATATGCAAAATCTATAGAGGAAAACGATACTGAAATTATAAATAAGAACAATAAATCATGCCAAAAAGCTTCTTATTCCCAAAAAAATTAAAAAATCTTAGCTTTTTCATTATATTATTCATTTATATATTGTAAAACTTTAATAGATAGTAAATATTCATCTTTAATATATTGTAATACAAATTTGATATGCAATAATGCAAATACTTCAATATATACTGAAGATGACAAATATCTAACCACTTGGTCTCTAAAAAGCTGAGTCTAAATGGTTAAGTAATTGTCTCTGAGGCTGAAAGGTAAAAAAGAGAGAAAATCCAAGCTAGACTTTTGATTCAGACTTGCATTCTAACTGCTCAAATCATAAGTCGGTAAGAGTTGGCTTGCGGATTGGACCTCAGCCACAAATCTCACTGTCTGCCACTGCTGAATACTGGAAGGAGAATCCGTGACAGGAGGACTGTTGAAGAAATCTCTGGGGCCACCAGTCTGCCCAGTTTCCTTAAAAGAGGGCCCCAGCCTCTACGATCTTTCACAAAGAAGTTAAACCTTATTTCTTTTCCTCTCATAGCCATTGGGACGTCACAACTTGGGGCAGAGGAACAAATAACAAAGGAAGAAAGCTACCTATTCCAAATGTATTCATTTTTTTAAAAAATTCGGGGGAAGAACAAGTGATATATACTGACAAAATAGTGCGGTTTATATATCAACAGGAATTTTACAAGGAATCCATGACTTTTGAGTTTTAAAATTATACTATACTAATACACATCAACGTAATAATACCATATAATTTACATTATGTTTTAAAGAGCTTTACACCAGTTAAGTGAGTCATTGGGGCCTACATAATATCAATATTACTTTTTCTCTATTTTCTCTATTTCCATTTTTAGTTTTAAGAAGTTAAAGTATTTGATATAATTATAACTATTCAAATCTATACAGTAGAAATGGATATGTCACCAACTCATAATTACTTCCTTAGTGGAATATTCTAAAAGAAAGTAAATTCCAGTCTCTTTTGCTTGTCATAAGCTATAATCTTGAGATGGCGCTTCCCAAGTCTTCCTACAAACCTACTCTAATAAGCAACATGATCAAACAGAAAGGCAATTAATTTCTTTCTGTATTTCTTAGCAACCTAAATGCTAAGAAAATTCTCAACTCTGATATGGATAATCATAAGTTTACCTGGATCTACTTTTTAAAACATAATTTGTATATATATCCAAAAAGTCCTTCCTAAACCTGCTGGCAAATCACATCTGTGTTTACCCTTTCCAGCTGGCCCGCAGTATGTCACATGCTTCTTAGCTCTAAACTTTACTTAACAAATCTCTCTTGGACCTTCTAAGATCTTGGTTTTCAATCTTCAGCTCCCGAGCCCTAACCAGAAGTACCAATGTATATGCTCTCCCTGTGCCTGATCTCTGCATTGCAGACACCAGCTTGATGTTGGCCTCTTCAGTTGACTTTTTCATGGGCTTTGTTGGCATTCTGCAATGCAGTCTTGGGAGCAAGCCCAGAGGGATTTATTTGTTTGCCTGAGAGTTAGACACTAAACTTCCAATAAACAAGGTAGACATAATTACAAAGCGTATCTTAAAAATTAAATCACTCACTGTTACTGGGCAACTCAAACCAAGTCAGCAAGTAGAGAAATTTGTTAAATCAATTTCTTGTGGTAGCCCAAAGAAAAGGTGGTAGAATAAAATATAAAATTTATGTCTTTTGATTTCTTTTTTCTTTCTGTAAGTTAAGTATCTTTTCTGCTAGATTAAGCACATTTTCGTAATTAGTAAATTGGAGCTTAGTGCATCTTTTTAAATAACTTTAAGGGTTAAAAACTGCCACACTTAGAATACTATTGGGCTACTGTATAGAATAAAGTTCATTCTATTTATAAGAGAGTATATTCTTGCCTATAAGTACTCCAGTGACCCGAAGACAGTCCAAAGACTGCTGTTTATCCCCTAAAGGAAAATTTGAGGTAAATGCTTTATCCTCAGAATAATGTACACGCTGAGTATGGCATGAAAGTCCCTTGGCAGTCACCAGGAGCCAGCAGGACCCTCAATTCTTTCCTCTTCTTCCTTGCCCCTGTCCCTCTCCACCCCAAGCTTTACCACTAACAATTGCCAAAAAATGCCATATGTCCTTTTACTTGTTCCTTACATAAACGCCAAATTCACTGCTGCCTTATTCCACTTAGTCAAGTCCCTTTCTGCCTGCAGATTACGGCGTAGTCTTCCCTTTTTCCAGAGTTGTTTAAGATTCTTGCAGAACCTCAGACTGATGCCTGTGGCATCTTCTCCCTGGGAGCATTTCTCATTCATGAGTTACCTCTGAGCCTAGTAAACTGTCCATCACATCCAGGCACCTGTCAGACCCCTGATAAATGAACAAAGGAATCTTCAAGTCCAGGGCCTACAGAACAACAATTCCCGAGTCTGCATGAGACCAACCTGCTTCCGCATCACATCTGTAGCCTGCATGATGTAGCGAGGTGGCAGTCCATGGCTTCTGGCCAGAATGATGGCTTGCTCCAGCGTCACGCTCAGGGTGCACCTGGGGGCCAAGGCAAGGGCAAGTCAGACCCCATGGTTCCTGATACACCCTTTGAGATGATGTGGATTACTAATCGCAAAATCAGAAAGCACCAGCCAAAATAAAAGTAGCTAGACAATGAACCGCTGATTTTTCTACATAGAACACCAGTTTAAGAATAGATTATAAAGGTACATTGCTGGGCTCAGAAATTAAGTATTTAAATTTAAAACAAACCCATGATGAACTGTTTATAAGAGCACTTATCTATAGAAAATTAAATAACCAGAATTAGAACAAGTTTTATTACTAAATACCATTTTTTAATGATATTTCATGTAATTTAGAAGAAATGACTAAAGAATATTTATCATTAACTTCTACATATTGATAGTTAATAGATTTATACTGATTTATGCACAAATATCATAGAAGAATAAACAGTGAAATTACTATTTATTGAGGTCAGAATTGATTTTTTTAAATGTGTTTATTGGACTCAGTCTAAAGGAGTATTTGTAAAAGTTCCAAAAGGAACGCATAACTAGTTATATAGAAATGTGATACCCAGAGTAGCCCTGAGAAAAGTGTTCTAACCAGCATTTAGTGACTGGTGAGCCTTTGTTCTTTTCCTTCTCTCTCGCCCTCTTTTTTTCTTTTTTGAGACGGAGTCTTGCTCTGTTGCAGTGGTGCATCCTCAGCTCACTGCAACCTCTGCCTCCCAGGTTCAAGCAATTCTCCTGCCTCAGTCTCCCAAGTAGCTGGGATTACAGGTGCATGCCACCACACCCAGCTAATTTTTGTATTTTTAGTAGATACGGGGTTTCACCATGTTGGCCAGGATGGTCTCAATCTCCTGACCTCGTGATCCACCAGCCTTGGCCTCCCGAAGTGCTGGGATTACACTGTGCCTGGCTGTTCTTTTCCTTTTCTTTAAGGCATTCTTTTATGTTCCTCCACACCGATCTCTACAGCACCCCTGAAAGCCTATGTTCTCTGAATTGTTCTTTTAAGAGTATCTTTTGCATACATTTCATAAAAATGGTCAATTTTAGATGCTTCTCCTAAAATTGTATTAATGGATTTTGTTTTACTTTTTTTCCAACATATTCGTATTTTAATTAGCCTTTTCCTTATTTTTTGCATTTACCTCCCTGTAGTTTGTTGTTTTATTTGTGTATTTTCCTAGATCTGTCTAATATTTTTCCCTGCAAATAAAAGTAAGTTCTACAATGCAATTGTTTCTATGGGAGAAATATCTAACTCATTGGTTATGTGGCTCTAACACAGAAATTCTTGGTTATGAGGCTCTACCACAGAAGTTCAATGCATTTGGTAGATTTTGACACTGATAATTAAGAAAAAGAGGAGCGAGGGATTTAAAACATTCCTGTTGTAATATTAGAACCTCACAAAGTGCAACTGTGTGATTACACATAACTGCATTCTAAGGAGAAATATGTAAGCTCCAGTGGCTGTTAAATGACTTGAGAGGCAGCTTTCTCATTACAGAGAATTCATTGTTATTATTAACACATGTTCAGGTGGGCTAAAGTTTCATCATTAAGTTCTAGTTATACATGATGTTCACAAACTTTTAGTGTGTGAGTCTGATAATAATGCATATTGTTTTACATGTACATGCAACCTGCAGAACAGTCCATGGCAATGAAGGCCAAGCAGTATAACTAACAGTTCATGCTTAAAAAATCAGTTTTCGGTGGGGCGCGGTGGCCCACGCCTGTAATCCCAGCACTTTGGGAGGCCGAGGCAGGCAGATCACGAGGTCAGAAGATTGAGACCATCCTGGTTAACACGGTGAAACCCCATCTCTACTAAAAATAAAAAAAAATAGCCAGGTGGTGGTGGTGGGTGCCTGTAGTCCCAGCTACTTGAGAGGCTGAGGCAGGAGAAGGGTGAGAACTCAGAAGGCGGAGCTTGCAGTGAGCCGAGATCAAGCCACTGCACTCCATCCTGGGTGACAGCGAGACTCTGTCTCAAAAAAAAGAAAAAAAAATGAGTTTTCTACAAAGCATTTAACTGCCAGCTTACTCAACAGACCATAACCTTTTTCCCCTCCTTAAGGTCTCCTCCACTCCAATTTTAAATCTTTATTGATCCTAACATTTTAATCAATAATGCTCATTACACCAGCTGAATGAAGCCAAGGGGAGGAAAAAAGAAAACTCTTCATCTGTTTCTAATCAGGCTGAAATATGTCTGTGCTTTACTGATAAAGCGGAACTTGCTTTATCTCTCATGTACTCACTTACAAACAAGACTTACACACTGTGAAGGGTTTTTAACAGACAGCCTACAATTATTATTCATTTTCTTAATGCTTTTCAACTGATTTTTTTCTCCCTACCTCAAGTTGTAGTAAGCAGCAGTACAGCAGCAAATTACCCACCAGAGATTTTAAAAGATTTTACTGCAATCAGGAAGCGAAATGTGCCCAGGAACATGCTCTCTGGAAGGATACCTCAAAGTGTGATTTGCAGCCAATCACACATCACCTAAGAGAAAAATCTACCTTCAAATGGATATGTGTATTTTATTTCCCCAGCATTTCAAAAACAGATGGCTGCACCTTTATTTGTCTTTTCATGCTAACCATTATGTATCTTCCAATTAGGCCTCAAAATTAATTTGAAATTTTTAAAAAGTAAAAAGTGTTAAAAAGAGGCAATCACATAAAGGTGGGAAATATTGCCTGTAATCTGATTCATGGTTGATGGGTCCAACCAAGGCCTTGTATTTCCACTCGCAGCATCACAGAATTCTATTTTCCTAAACTAAGCATGCGAAAGAAAGCCTCTCAGGAAGGCTGCCACTTTTCTGTCAGTATACCATTATTTGCCCTATAGCTTTTCATCTTCTCCCAACTATCTCAATTTGAATGTCAAGTGGAAAAAATCAGCATCTGCAAGAAACATTCTGATGCTGGCATTCTCTGATGGACTCCAGGTCCAGAAAGTGGCACACAGCTTTTCAGTGGTACATAAATATATACTCAGAGTCAGGTTTACAAGAGCTCATTTGATTTTATAGGCACTTTCTGATGACCGGAGAGACTGATATGCTAGCCCTGGGCAAAAGAAAGAAAGGAGCATATTAAAGGCCAGGAACCCTCATTCAACAGGAGGTTTCTCTCTTTTTTGGAGATAGGGTCTCACTCTGTTGCCCAGGCTGGAATGCAGTGGCGCCATCTCAACTCGCTGCAGCTTCGACTTCCTGGGCTCAGGTAATCCTCCCCCCTCAGCCCTCCAAGTAGCTGGGACTACAGGAATACACCACCACATGCAGCCAATTTTTGTATTTTTTGTGGAGATGGGTTCTCACTATTTTGCCCAGGCTTGTCTTGAACTCCTTGTCTCAAGCGATTCACCTGCTTCAGCCTCCCAACGTACTGGAATGACAGGCATGAGGCACCATACCCAGCCCAATATGGAGTTTCTTACCTGATGCCCAATCTTCTTTCTAACATGAACTCGGTTTTACAATTAGATTAAAATTTGAATAAATCTCTATTTTTACCCCACCTGGAAAATATAGGCCTTCAATTTTTCAGCTCCTTCTACTACAACGTCACTTAAAAACTATTCACACAATTCTTTCCCTAGAAGCCACAAAATAACAAAATAAATGTCACAGAGTAGTATTTGTCCTTCACAAAAAGGCAATTGTAACATAGGCAATGAAGAAAGTTTGTCCTTAATTTTAGTAATAAGACATTCCAAGTAATGGTTCTGCTTAGAGTATACATGTGAGGAAGCACACTTGATAGGGTAGCAAAGTTATATAGAAATGTTTAATTTACCCATAGGAAGGAAAAGGTCAATATATCTGTGCTTATAATTAATAAATCTCTTTGACATATTTTGTACTGAGAATAGATCCCAAATCACTCAGATATTTAGCACAGTTTTAATATGATAAATGTAACCTAAAGCTAATGGGTCCCATTTAATTTGAAAGACACTTTGATTTTCCAATGCTAAGGAGGATGTATTAAAATGTATTTTATTGCATGATTCTTTCTTTCATTTATTCATTTGCCAAACATTTTTTGACTGTCTACTTTGTACCTACAAATACCATCAGTTGCTGGAAGGAGTGGATTTACTGCGGAGCTACAAAGCCTTGAGTTTCAAGGCCCCTTACTTGTACAAATCCCTTTCCAGGTTATGGGAGGGGCCTTAGCACTGTGTTCACATAGTCACATACCTTTACAAATGTGCAAAAGCAAAATGTTTTAACTGCAATTGATATGGCTGCTGTCTTATTTACATCCCAGCTTCCTTCTGTCATGTTGGGTAGTGTTCAATTGGCTGTGGTTATTTTTGAAACTGAGCTAAAGAAAGTTGAGTTGGGATGCAGTCAGGCTAGGTTTGCTGGGATGTATTTATTGGACAATAATTACTTTCATTTATGGCTGGATTATTGTAGTATCCTGTGTAGAAATGGCATCCAGAGTATTCCTACTGCCCATTGTACACAGTCATCCAATGCTGGAAAAGAGGTGCAGGGCCAGAGGTCATGATGTAATACGTCCATATCCTGAGGCCCTCAGGATGGGAACTATATATGTTTTGGAGGACAAAAAGGTTGGAACTGTATACAGCCAGAAACTACTCTGTGGCATATTCTCTCAAATTTATGGTTCATATGCTAAAGAAACTTAGAGAAGTTTTTTTCTTTTTTTGCATTTGACAACAATTTAAAAATGTATAAGACATTAGTAATAACTCATTTTGATGTTGGAAAGCTTTTATAAACTCTTAATAATTTAAATTTGATCATCTATGCTAGAGAAAAGACAAAATAATTGTTCTATTCCCTCTATAGAAAATTATATTGCAAAGTTGTTATAATTTGAAGAGGCAAAGAGTATGTTACAAAAATTGTGGAGAAAAAATATACAGAAGTGGGTCAGTTCATTAAGTAACAAAAATTATTGTTTTGTGAATTTTATAATGCTTGTGTTACTTATCAGATTTTAAACAAGTGCAATTTATTTTTCTTATATTCTGAATATTACCTTTCATTCCTATTTTGTTTTGTAATTTTCTAAATTCTTTTTTTTTTGAGACGGAGTCATTTTCTAAATTCTTTCTGACTTTATTTTACTTAACTTCAGACCCCCAAATCTCCATTACTCCAGTGTGTAGGAGATGCAACAGTGAACAAAGCCAAGTCCCATCTCTTTTGATGATCAAATTTCAGTGAGAGGTCAAAGAAAATAAAGAAGCAAATGGATAATATCAGGTGGAAATGAATTACCCATAAAAATAAATTTTATGGCTGATTAGAAAGTGGAATGGTACTAGCGAAGGGTGTAATGGCAGAGGGAGGTACTGTTTTGGGGAAGACCATTTCAAGGAGAGTTAAGTGCAAAGGCCCTGAGGTTAATGCTGGTTCAGTCTGCTCATGAACAAGTGTGGAGCTCAATATGCTGGTGCACACAGGGAGAAGGAGATGAGGGTGGGGAAGCAGCCTGGGCTCAAACAGGCAGAGCCTTGGGCATCAGAGTTTAGGAGTTAGTGGGTTTAGTTACTTCTTTGGTTGACATGAAAAAATTTCTATATTTACATTACATGATATCAAAGAACAATTTGTTAAGTAAATTACCAAGGTAATTTACTAAATACCCAACCATAACAGTTTATCAACACTGTATTCAAAGCATCTTCAGTTGCTTTCCAGTGGCAACATTTTCAAAGGCAAACTCTTCATCCTCTCCCACTTTCCACCTCATTGTCCCAGTATCCTACTTACTCCCCACAACCCATAACTTCTTTCCGCTTTCAGTCAGCATCTTAGTACCATTGTACAAATCCCTCCCGCAACCCCGTGTCCATTTTTTCTCTGTCTTTCACTACTTTAAAACTATCTTGGAACTTCTTTCTGAATGCAAAATGGCAGCTGACAACAGAAGGGTCTGAAGACAATCTTAGGGAGCTGTACCCAGGTTACTCTGACTCTCAGGCTGCATCTCCTCTGTGAATTGAGGAAAGCAGGTGTACTGACCTCATAAAGTGCAGGAAGAATGACCTGAAGTGGGCCGGGCGCGGTGGCTCACGCTTGTAATCCCAGCACTTTGGGAGGCCGAGGCGGGCGGATCACGAGGTCAGGAGATCGAGACCACGGTGAAACCCCGTCTCTACTAAAAATACAAAAAATTAGCCGGGCGTGGTGGCGGACGCCTGTAGTCCCAGATACTCGGAGAGGCTGAGGCAGGAGAATGGTGTGAACCCGGGAGGCGGAGCTTGCAGTGAGCCGAGATTGCACCACTGCACTCCAGCCTGGGTGACAGAGCGAGACTCCGTCTCAAAAAAAAAAAAAAAAAAAAAAAAGAATGACCTGATGAGTGTGATACCTGCCCATGGTAAGTCTGTGTAGCGGAGCCTCCTCTTTATGGGCAGTACATTATTTGGAAAAACTTAAGGAACACAAGGAAATCCCAGTTTCTCAAATCTCATCATATTTCCACTATTTAAAAGGTTTCTACTTTATACTTTTATAGTCCTTTTTATTCTGAAGAGATGCTCATTAAATTAACCCTCGAGTAAATGATGATGTTATAAGATTACAATAATTACATGAAGCTAAAGACAAATGTATGCCAATACTTCTTTTATAAACCGAGTTTAAAGTAGAGTCCACCTGACCATAATTTGGGCATTTGCTGATAACATTCTTTGTGATTTTTTTTTTCAGGTGTTTGTCCCAGTTGATCTTAGACATCAGATCTTGAGTTTGTTTTATACAGCAAACTGCAGAACTAAAGGAAGGCCAGGAAAAGCATGTGAACTGGTCTCCTCTTTCCTAACCCTATTTCTAGATGCCAGAGGTGTGTCCCCCATCCCCTCCTCAACTAAATCTCACTGGAGAGACAAAGCTTCATTTCCTAAATTGGCTTACATGCAAAATATTGTATTTCAACCATTCTAACTTAGGTTCATTATACAATATTTAGTTCACTTTTTAAGATATCAGTTCTTACCTAAAGTGGATATTGTTTACATGTTAACCCTCCCCTTTAAGATGACTCACAACATTTCTATAATACATTAGACAGAATAGTCTCTCGAAACCTACGGGCCTCCTACATTTGGTCATTTACCATGATTACAGACAAAAACAACCATTTTATTCTAAAATCAGTTCTATATTTCAAAACCTCCAGAAGCCTACTGCCTCATTTAATATTGATTCAAACTGTACTGCGCAAGGAAGCCAATCTCTCAAGGGCTGAAATACATTTTATTGAACACTTGGGGAGCTGTAACACCCCTTTTGGGCCACAAGGGTGATTCAGTAACTCACAATGAAATGACATGGGAAACCAGAACAATTTGAGGTTTATGGTTCTGAGCTCTGTTTTCCTACTGTGGATTTATTTGCTAGCTCTTAGCATGCCCACTGTCAGGAACAGTGATATTTTGCTTGGTAGCCAATCATTATATTGCTATTTCCTGAGGGCAACCCCAAACGTTTTTATTACTAGTGGAGGAGGGTTACTTAGACCCTAACCCATTAAATAAAACACATGAAAATCTAGGGTGATGATCTCTGAATTTGTAGTCACAAAAATTTGCCATAAATTGACGTTATGTAGGTGTTGCAGTAAAATAATTTTTTAAAGTAATTACAAATGGGAAATGTAACCTTTAGTAAGGGATACTTTTTATTTCCCCCCATTTTTAAAATCAAGGGTGGGATTAAACGTTAATCTGAAAACTTCTATTGTTCTCAATAATGTTACCTACAAAGGTACCACTAAAAATTATCCCTGAAAGAAAAATACACTGAAATCACTGAATTTAGGGATACATGTTTAGACTTTGACAGTTCCTTGAACAGCAATTTTTAACTCTTTTGTACAGTAATAACATAACTGAATCACTTGGATAAATACGATCTTTTTTTGTGTTAGTGCAGCTTTATAATTAGCAGAATAATTTCCTGTTAGTAAACTGATATTTGGCAAACACAGTACAGGCGTGTGTCAGGGTTTTCTGAGTTGAAGGGATCATGGTCCAAACAATAGTTTGATCAACTGTAGAAATCGTGTACTAGCCGCAACCCCTTGACAATCTACATACACTGGCTCATCACTGAAACTTATTTTGATTCACTTGCATTCGTATGGAGGGTAGTTTGATTTTGTACTGAATATAAGGGGAAATCAATATTTATTAACAAATTTGAAATCAGTAAGTTTTTCCCCAATGTAGAATTGGGGAAATCATACCACAGTCTGATTTTGTTTTTTAGTTTGGACTTCCACGTGCATTACCTCATTTTCACTGTTCTTTATAACTATGAGGCTACTTTTAGTCATGGAAACAAGAAGGATTCAATTCCCCTGGGGAAAATGCATGCTTCAGAGTTTATGTATATAAGGACAGTCTGAGAAACCTACTAGTGTGATAATATTCTTCACATGAATTATGTCTTTATATAGCTATAGATTTATTTTAGAATCTTACAGATTTAGTTCTTAGAACATAAAATCATTTCCCCTACTTTATGAGGGTTCTCCTTTTTCCTTCTTTAATTAAAAGCCAGGTCATTATCTTTCTTCAAATGACTATAGCAAACAAGTTATTAGTAATTTAATCAGATGTGGTTGTCTGTGATACTTTACCAAGCTGAAGTTACCTGGGCAGCATTCAAATTTTAGAGCGGAATAATGACTATTTCAACCCCAAGAGAACTAAGTAAATGCAATAAGCTGGAACATAGCACAAAGCAGCTACTCCTCCTATTTGTACACCACTCTTTTATAAGCAGAAGCTTCCTTTTTTTTTTTAAATGAGTCCAGGTCTTGCTCTGTCGCTAAGACTGGAGTGCAGTGGGGGGATCACAGCTCACTGCAGCAAACCCCTGCGCTTCAGTGAGCCTCCTGCCTTAGGCTCCTGAGTATCTGGGACTACAGGTGCCTGCCATTAATTTTTTAAATTTTTTGTAGAGATGGGGTCTCGCTATGTTGTTTAGGCTGATCTCAAACTCCTGCGCTTAAGTGAGCCTCCTGCCTTAGGCTCCTGAGTGTCTGGGACTACAGGTGCCTGCCATTAATTTTTTAAATTTTTTGTAGAGATGGGGTCTCGCTATGTTGTCTAGACTGATCTCAAACTCCTGGGCTCAAGTGATCCTCCTACCTTAGCCTCGCAAAGTGCTGGGATTACAGGTGTGAGCCACTATGCCCAGCTCAGAAGTTTCTTTTGACAGATACAAGACACTGCTGATCACGTGATTTTATGCACTCCAAAGCAACACCTGAACACCCATCCTGGAAAGCCTGAGGCAGATTAGTTTCAGCAATCTTTGAACTAAAGATACATTTCTACATGTTGGAAGAATGTAAATGATTCTGCTCAGTTTCCAAATGCTTTTTACCTCTTCCTCTGCTTTTCTCGTCGTCCCATTTTATTCAGCTATTAAAAAACAAGCATCTGCATGAAACAGATGTGTTAGAAATTCACTGACCCTGATAAGAGAGAAGTTAAAAGAAATCAGACATAGAAGTTATTTAATTTCTTACAAATTTCTGTACCATGATTTTTTTTTCCCAGTGGCCTCAACCTTCCCATTTTTTAAAACCTTGCCAGAGTGGGTGTGGTCAGGATTAAAATTACTGCTTTCCAAAAATCTTTGTTTCGTGATTTATGACTTATTTCACGTCTAGAGTAAGAAATGTTACAAACCTCCAAGTTATCAAATTAAACTCATCCATTACAAGAGATTAATGCATGTGTGCAGTTCAGTGTGTTAATGTATCCACTACAGCACATTTCATACCCATCAATTTCATATTTTATACTATCTCTCAAATATCTCCTCTCTAGCTGCACTAATATCATCTCCTGCCTAGATTGGGCAACCTTGCTCTAACCTTTCCTGTCTCACCTCTTCCCATTGGTCTTCCTCCATAGAGAAGGTGACCTTTTTAAAATGCAGATGTAAATACAAACACAGGAATGGCGTCCCATTTCTTCACATGAAATACAAGATCTTCACAATATGGTCCCTGCTTTTCCTCACTTCTACTCCATACTTAAATGATTTTGTAGTTTTCTGCAATCATCAACTGTTATAGTTCCCATGTTTGTACGATCTCATATGCCCTGGTTGAAGTCATACACAGTATCTCTTACCCCACTGTTTCATACTCATCTGGAAAGTGTAGGGATTAAGAACATGGGCAAGAGAGATAATTTCCTGAGTTGGACCCTGGCTTTGCTAATAACTGTGTGACCTTGGGCAAGTTACTGAAGCTCCTCAAACTCTGTTTCCTCCTCTGTAAATTGAACTTAATAATAATATACAACACACAGTGTTGTTTTCAGGATTATATGAAATAATCATGCCTAATACTTAGTATGAAGTATAGCGTGTCATTTATTCTCAAACAATGTTCAAAATTTGCATTACGATTCCCACCACCACCACCACTAGGCCGTACTGGTATCTACATTGACTGCAGCTTTTCTAGACCCTAGCATACTTCCTAGGACTCAGTAAGCATTCAATACACACTTATTTTTAAAATTACATGTATTCCTAATGTGTGCCAGTGATATTATATCCATGCCCCTAAAAGACTAGATTTATTTATTTATACTCTGTGCTTTCCATGTATTTGCTCAAGAAGTGTTCACTAATTAAACGTATTTTGGGAAGTGATAAATGCATTATGGAGATAACAAATATTAGCAAAAGAAATCACAGATTCTCTTATGGCTTCTAAATGGGATATGATTCTTCTTTCATAACCAGTGCCTTGCATTTCCCTTTCTCTGGGTTTTAACAATTGCTCCTACCACATCTGCTGGTTAACAACTCTGTTTGAATTATGGTAATACTTGAAATATATATATATATTATAGCATACCGATTAGCCTTATAGTAATTATATTATCAATTGTTATATCATCAAAATTGTCCATTTATTTATCAATATTTTACTAAGTCAGAAGAACACTTTTGAAACCTCAAGAGAATTGTCAAAATGACAAGTATACATTCTTCCTCTCCATTGTAGTTTGAAAAGTATGTATCCTCTCCTTTGGGCCATTTAAAACCCAATCCTTGGACTATATTTTCCTGTTTTCATTTTCATTATTAAAAAGAACTGACGCTACATATTACGGCTGTCTGGCTTCCCAATGTGGCTCCACTGTCAAGACAGACTCTAAGAGCAATGAGGGCAGGCATCCTGGGGTCTCCCAGGCTGGTGTAGCAAAGTGCTTGACACATAGCAGTGCTCCATAGTTTTTTCTTGCTCGACAAATAAATGGATGAACAAATAGATGAATAAATGTCGAATTCTTTTTAAATCCTAAACATTTGTCTTTTGCCATACGCTCTTGGGTTTTGATACTAGGAAATAAAACCCTATCCTTGAATTCAAGGGTAGCTCTTCTGATGCTCTCGAATGCCTTTTTCAAAGCTCTAATAGGACCCAGCACTTTGTGTATTCTATTTCTTACAGATCAGAGGAGGTAACTTTTGTATTTTTCGTAGTCCTCCCTATCATCCTCTGGTGACCCATTACTGTGATTTTTAATAGCTCTTACAGGGGTTATCCTATTTTTAGTAGGTACAATCTCATTTAAAACAGATGTGCTTCATATTTCTAGCTCTGCAATGAGAAGATGGATTTGCTATCAAAAACACAGATTTGGACTGAACATTCTGAGTAGTCAGGAATGCTAGAACTGTACTAGCTGTTTTCACATACACTGCTCTTTTAATCCTCAAGCCATCTTTGTGAGAAAGAAATCATTATTACTATTTCACCAATAAGTCCCTGAGAGACAAGATGATATAATCACTCACTGCCTTGCACAGTAAGTGAACAACAGGATTCAAAACCCATTTTTGGATTCAAAATCTAGGACTCTTTCTACTCTACGAAATTTGAATCACGTAGATTAATATATTTAGAGAATTCCGGCTCCCAACATCCATAATTCAACAATCACAAGCTTGGTCTCAGCATTTATATTTTAAATGCATTGTTTAGGTAGAGATCAATTCAGGCGGTCCAAATTACTTCACTGTGAATGCAGACTTCATCATACTAAAATGAGTTCATGATTAAAAAGAAACTAGATTTGAAGCATGCTAAGTAAGTATGTCGATTGTAAAGCGATCAAGTAGTAAAAATAAATTGAAGGGAGAATGTGTTCCTTCTTGACTAAAGATTTGCGTTTTTCTGTATAAAATGCACCGTTCTGTATAAAGTGTGTTCATTCCTGTAATGATCACATTTATTCTGGCTTCTAATTACTTTTACAGAGCATCACTGTGAAAAGTCTATTGACAACTAGATTGAAGAAACTAATTCTCTAAGGTTGTGCAGTTATATTTTCCCTGATCCCTTTCATTACCTTCCATGGAGGAAGAATTGTACACCTGAGGACTAATGCAGTCTGTTAAATACTGATCAATCCCCACGTTGCTGGTACGGTTCTACATAGGTGGAGTCTGCAAAATAAATACGGAAAGGCCTGCAGCTGACCTACTGACCTTCCCACCTTATTCACCCTGAGCAAGGCTTTGGTGACAAGCAAAAGTCTTGAGAAATTTGCTACAAGTCAGTGGGAATGTGAAAAACCCAAACACTTAAGTTATTATTTTCCTGTAGGACAGAAGCAGCTTTTAAATGAAACACATAAATACTTTTATGTGGAGAAAAAAAGGACAAACAGAGTATTTGTTTCAGCAACAAGTTCTCTTATCCTATACACACACACACACACACACACACACACACCATATATATATATACACACACATATATATAAAATAAATTATTAAATATTGATACTCTCTTTTTAGGAAACTTTGAATGACAGGATAACAACTGCAATTCAAAAGCCAGTAGTTACTCAGGCAAGTTTTCAGTATAATTTATAGAAATAAACTCCCAATATTTATTGATACTTTCAATATTATTGATCATTTGACTCTTGTCAAAAGGACAGCCCTGGTGAAATCTTCCTATGACCATACTGGGTTTCTAGGATTCATAGCCCGAGAGCTGGAAGACAAGGGTTTCTGAGTAGCTTAAAACAAGGCAGAGGGGGCCGGGCACCATGGCTCACGCCTGTAATCCCAGCACTTTGGGAGGCCAAGGCGGATGGATCACAAGGTCAGGAAATCGAGACCATTCTGGCTAACACGGTGAAACCCCGCCTCTACTAAAAATATAAAAAATTAGCCGGGCATGGTGGCGGGCACCTATAGTCCCAGCTACTCGGGAGGCTGAGGCAGGAGAAGGGTGTGAACCCGGGAGGCGGAGCTTGCAGTGAGCCGAGATCACACCACTGCACTCCAGCCTGGGTGACAGAGGGAGACTCCGTCTCAAAAAAAAAAAAGAAGAAAGCAAGCAAGCAGAGGAAAAGCAGGCAGAAAGTAGCCCTGTGGAAAACAACTGAACAGAATGCAGCAGAAATGGGCAACAGCTGGGGTAAGATCTGATCCTGACCGCAGACGCAGAACTTGATTGAATACTCCACTCACTCCATCTATCTTAAGGCAAAAAAGCAATCGAATTGAAGGGATGCATTTTCAGTGCTGCACAGGGAATTAGCCATGAAATTCTCATTAAAGATAATGGGACTTTCTATTACCACTTTCAATGCATTCTCTGAAAGTTCTCAGCATTTATCTTTAAACTAAGCTTAAAAATCAACTGCCAAGCAAAAACATTCCACATCCCTCATTACTTTCTAGGCAAGCCCATTAAGGTGTGTTTTTCTTTGACATAGTTTCATTGTGGAGGTTAGCATAGAGGTGACTGGGGACCTTCTGGGGTTGGGTAACGAGCATTTAGGGACTTGGATAAGTATTTGCTATGCCAGGAATGTGTATGACTATGAAACAGCAGTGTGTTAGGACCTTAAATACTGCAGCCACCAGGTTTGAATCTGCTTCTCCACATTTTAGATTCTTCAGCCTGGATTTAACTCACCAATTTATTTCATTTCTATTTTGGTGGGTGGGGCGGGGGGAATTTAACTGAATAGGGTGGGTATCTATCCCAGCTACCAGAAGTTCCTCAACATTCTCATTCACTCTCCAGATCTCAAATTTGACTTTTGTCCTTACTCCTCATAGGTTCTCTGATGATATAAATACTTTAAAGAGGTGTCTAGTATGTGGTTTTCATCCATATCTCCAGTTGTTTGACACTGGACCATAATTGTTTTCTCTTTGACCTGTTTATCTGAGACACTGAACAGAGAACTTTGTGCATTTGACACCTTTGAGTGGATCCTTCTGTTTTACCCTGAGGCTCCTCCTCATCAGGGTGCACAGAGGACGGGGATGTGAGGCACCAGGGAATATTAATACTCTATATGTGCTGCCTGGGGATCTTTCTTCTTTTCTCAACTTCTATAGTTGGCAGCTGATTACTCTTTTCTCACATTTCCATGCCTGCTCCTGGAATACCTGCTCCTAAAACCCAAAGTATGTTCCCTAAAAATTCTTAGTAATGTTTTAAACCCAGCTCAAATACATCTCTGTAAAGCCTTCTCTGCCATGATCCCCCTTTCTCTCTCTGTACTAATCACCTCCACATTTGTTTTTCCATAGCCTCCTGATGGCTGTCCTCGTCAACTGTGAACCCATCAAAAGACATCTAAAATTCAACATGAAACAGTGTAACAGATTAATGCAACACCCTCTCCACAATCCCCTCAAAGATGAATGCATATTTTCTTCCTGTGGCAGCCCTCCATCCTGATTCATTTCCAAGCTGGTGAGTCGCAATCATCAATACTCCTCTGTGATGGTTGACTCAGGGTGTCAACTTGGCTGGATTAGAGATACCCAGACAGCTGGTAAAGAACTAATTCTTTTCAATGCTTCAGTAGGCATTGAGCCCGTTCTGCTGAGAGGGAAAACCACGTAGTGTGGCATTTGATTAGGATGATTGAGCTGTCCCAGGGGTGTCTGTGAGGGTGTTTCTGAAGGAGACTGGCATATGGGTCCACGGACTGAATGGGGAAGATTCACCCTCAATGTGAGTGGGCACTGTGCTGTTGGCTGGGGACCCACATGGAACAAAAAGGAAGAGGAAGGGTAAATTTTAGGCTTTATCTCCCAGAGCAGGGATGCCCCTCTTCTCCTGCCTTTAGACATCAGAATTCCTGGTTCTCCAGGACTCACACCAGTGGGGCCCCAGGAGTGTGACCGGTAGTTGGACCAGGAGTTTCACAGCACTGGCCTCCTTGGTTCTCAGACCTTCTGACTTGCACAGAGCCACACTACTGGCTTCCCTGGTTCTCCAGCTTGCAGACAGCCTACCTGGGACTTCTCAGCCTCCACAGTGCAGTGAACCAAATCCCCTAGTAAGTCCCTTCTCATCTCTCTCCGTCCTATCACTTCTGTCCCTTGGCAGAACTGTGACTGAACATTCTCCCTCTCCCCTATTTCTCACCAATCACCAAGTCCTGTTGACTGCCATTTAATACCTTTCACATCTAGCTTTTCCCTTCTAACCTCTGTGCCAGTGCTTCGGTGCTAGGTCTCATCTTCTCTTGCTGTAATACTGTAAAATCCTGTCTCCCTGCCTCCATCCTTGTCCCATTACAGACCATGATAGTAATCTTTATTTTTGTTGATATTTTGTTGATAAAATATCTAATCATGTTATTCTTTAGCTGAAAACCCTTCATTGGCTTCCTAAGTCCTCTAGGAGAGTCACAAATCCTTCACCCAGCAGCCAGAGCCTTCCACTCTCCAATCCTGTCCAGTCGCTACCCTTTCCTCTCAGCGCTGCTTTGCTCTCACTTGACCACCCAGCAAGAGCACAGGATTTCCTGTGTCCTCCAGCCATGTAGTTACTTCTCCACTTTCATTGCCTGGTGAGTGCTGGTTATGCTTTAAAAATATATGCTACCTGGCTGGGCACAGTGGCTCACCCCTGTAATCCCAGCACTTTGGGGGGCCGAGGTGGGTGGATCACGAGGTCAGGAGTTCAAGACCAGCCTGGCCAAGCTGGTGAAACCCTGTCTCTAAGAAAAATACAAAAAATAGGCATGGTGATGGGTGCCTGTAATCCCAGCTACTCGGGAGGCTGAGGCAGAGAATTGCTTGAACCCAGGAGGCAGAGGTTGCAGTGAGCTGAGATCGTGCCACTGCACTTCAGCCTGGGTGACAGAGCAAGACTCCATCTCAAAAAAAAAAAAAAAAAAAAAAAAAAAAAGGTGTTACCTTACTCCCTTCCTGGGTATTTAAATCTCACCCCTCTATACTATTCCTGAATATGTTAGAAGACCTGGTGCCAGTTTACGATTAACATCACAAAGGCAGGAATGCTACTTCCTTCCTTCAGCCCTATGATGGTTAATACTGAATGTCAACTTGATTGGACTGAAGGATGCAAAGTATTATTCCTGGGTGTGTTTGTGAGGGTGTTGCCAAAAGAGATTAACATTTGAGTCAGTGGACTGGGAAAGGCAGATCCACCTTCAATATGGGTGGGCGCCATCCAATCAGCTGCCAGCACAGCCAGAATAAAAGCAGGCAGAAGAACGTGGAGAGATTAGACTGGCTTAGCCTCCCAGCCTACATCTTTCTCTCATACTGGATGCTTGCTACCTTCAAACACTGGACTCCAAGTTCTTCAGCTTTGGGATTTGAACTGGCTTCCTTGCTCCTCAGCTTGCAGACGGCCTATTGTGGGACCTCACCTACTCGTGTGAGTCAATACTCCTTAATAAACTCCCCTTTATATATACATCTACCCTATTAGTTCTGTCCCTCTAGAGAACCCTAATACAAACACCCTCCATGCTACCTGCTCTCCTGTTCTCTTAACATGCAGAAAAAAGAGAATCATTTACATCGGTGAGATACTCATATTTCTTCCCTCCTCTGGAAGATGGAAAATTTATCTTACGTTACTTATTAGAGTAGTTAAAAAAACCCTAACCTTGGAGATCTCAGTAATATATTCCAGAAAATGACTGGAATTTTTATTTATAATATAGTTTGGTAGATTTAGGAAAGACAATAACTTCAGTTTATTTGAAACAAATACAAAGAACCATGCTCTGTTTAATCGGTTTTAAAGTAGATTCTGTATTTATCCCTATATCTATGCAAATAAAATGTAGTAATGTAAATACATTTTATTAATATGCTCAAATAGTAAAATTAGGTTTGGCAGATACAGATGAAATATAACTAATACTTATGTATTCATATGTTTGACATATTAGGACCTAGGCTTTTCCTATTCTAATAATGAAAGGCAGTCACATCCTCTCCTTTTATATGCACCAAAAGCAAGGCCTGTTGGCCAATATCACATGATTCCTAGATGTCAGAACTAGAAAACACTGCAGTAAGATGTCACCCTTTCATATACTGTTTTATTAATCCTTGCTCACCGTACATCTAATTTTAAGAAAATAATGTACATTTTAAAATAAAATGATTCAATATGCTAATTTATTAGGATACACATTAATCAAGCAAAAAAAAAAGAGACAATGATATCACATGAAAATATGACCATCTTTTTAAGGATAAAGAACTTTTATTACAGATAATGGAAAAAAGTAATACAATGAAACCTTTCCATATGTACAATATTTAATTTCTTCCTATAATTTTAACAACTTACCTGTATTATTTATCTGGTTGACTAAATTAGAATAAATTTTAATGTTTATTTGCCTATTTTACAATTCAGTAAAATTTCAAATTCTGTACTTATTTATGATGAAGGGAACATCCAAGAGTAATTAAGATTTATCTTTATGAAAAGATAGTGGTACCAATTTATCATGAGTAGGATATATTTTGTCTTTCTGCCTGGCCCCTGTTATTGTAGTATTTTCTTTTTTCCATTCCAAAGGGAAATTAAAGCATATATTTTATAACTTCTTTTGGGGACTATATAATATCCTTGGGTCATAAGCTAGAAAAAATATTTCTTCTGATCTATTTAGCCATCTTTCTAGTGATATAAAATTCAAGTGTCTCCTCTCATCTTGTTACTGGGTCTTTCAAAACTTTTTTTGCACGTAAAGTAAATAAATACATTTGAAAGCTTTATTTGCTTATTGAAGTTATTTTTTCTGTCCCACACATAGAATCTAACCTACATATAGAAATCCCCAGAGTAAACCTATTCCTTTTACTTAATATGTCTTCATTGCGCGGTAGAGAAAAGATGCAGCTTCATCGTCTGCCCTATGGGAACTCTTTGATTACCTAAGACAGGTTACCTTGAATGCTCTACTTTAAAAAGATTCTGCATTACCTAATCTGGGCCTATTTGTCAATTCGTCCTTTGATGTCAAGGTAATGACAGAATAAAGTATTACAAAGAAAGAGTCCTCTAAAAGTTCCAACAAAAGTGGGTTTTTAAATTGTTAATTGATAGTTACCTGAATAAGATTTTTTACATTGCTTATATGAAGTGAGAGTCATTATACTGTTCATCTTCATTTGAAGTAAAAACTGTTCCATTAACCATATTGGTAATGCAAATTTCTTGTTGTTTTTATATTTTCCCTTATAAATTTCACTTTTTAAACAAGGGCTTATAATCATCTTTTAGGTCCTGTGTTCTAGTTAGAAGATGGTTTACATTAGTTTCTGTTGGTGGGAGAAGGCTCGGTAGAGCCTTAGTAATTCAACCCCAGTCTGCAGCATTGTTAAATGTGAAAATATACCTCAATTTCCAAATCGTCAACTAATAAGTGCATTTTGGGGAAAAAACTTTACATACGTTAAAGCTAACTTCTACTACATATTCAAGTAGCCTAACACTGGATTACATGGATAGTAGCTAGCTTGATGGCCATCACTATTATGTATTTTACCAATGGTAACGGGCTGGTCTTGCCAGACTTTCTCTCACACCTGTGTGGGGCTCTGCACACAGGATATTTATGATGCCACCTGGAACTGGGTGCTGGTGACACCCCCCCATGCCAATGCAGCAAGGCCTCCTAACAACCCCCACCAGATGATGGACCACAGGGTATGCTAGTTAAAAATCCAGGACCTTGTTTCCTGGAAGAGATTCACCCTCATAACAAAGCACGAAGACAAAAGGGAACTCATATATACAGATCTCCAGTGTTTTGATTTGAAGACATCACACACTATTCAGAGCATGAGGCCTGCACTCAAGTCACCCACCTTCCCACATGGCCAGACCAAGACTCTGATACCACCGATAACCTGTTATTTAAAAATATAGAGTGAAGAGAATATGAAGACAAAAACTCTCTGGAACAAGTCATTACAGGAGAAAACTGTGATTCCAGATTTCTCACCTTCACTAGAAATTTCTTACACATATCCTTTATTCTTTCAGGTAGGCTCTGCAAATTTCTACTCACTTGTTCCTACTGGCTAAGGAGGCAGAAATTAATGTGGAGGGAGGAAGATGTCATTTTTGTTTTTGGACTCAGTAAGATTCATGCTTTGGGCTTTATAACGTTTGCTGTATACTGATTTATATTGGTTAAACAGCTGGCTATTAAGCAAGGTGAGAATAAAGAACCAAAACAAATTAAAACAGCACATTGAATGGAAGGATGCTGCAATAAGAAATAAAAGAAATTTAGAAATCCCAGTAGCAAGCTTTTTGATTGCCTGCCACTTTTTGATTGCCTGCCACAATAACTGGCATGGGTACAAAAGCAAATTTGAAAAGCCACAGTGCTGACTCAATATCTTAAAAAGATTCAATTTAGTAAAAAGTAACTCTGCCTACAAAGCAGGTATATAAATATAAATAGCACAAGTCTTAGTAGAGAAACAAATTCAAAAGATATCAAATACTTTAATTTGTTCATCAAAAAAGGACAAATTAAAGAACAAAGGAAATATAATTGTACACCTAGTAAAGAAGTACAATATATAAATGGATGCTAATACCTTCTGCAGACACGGCAAGGGTGAAAGGGCCTCACAACTATCTATTCCACTGCTGTATTGTACATGAGGACAACTCTTTTGGGAACTTGAACAATACATTAACCAAGAAGGTTTAAACTCTTTGACACAGTGATTTTATCTGAGCGTTTGGCTTTTTTCTTTTAGATTAATGGAAAATAAAATTGAAATTTGAACAGTAACATATAGAAAGATGCCGCTCTGTAGTTTATTATATACAATTGAGAAAGAAGATAAATCACTAAACTAATAGTTTAGTTAACTGTGGTATAAAACTGGTTGACATATTATGCAGCAAATAAAAATGAGAATAAGAAAGACTATGTGCTCATTTTATATGTACACATGTAGCATATATATATAGAATATATATAATATAGCATATATATAGCATAGATTATATATATATTTTATATATATAATCTGCCACAAGTATAAGGCAGATTATTAAACTATATGCTCTGGTCCAAATGTGTCCTTCCAAATACATATGTTGAAACTTGACCATCAATGTGGTAATATTAAGAGGTGGGGCCTTTAGGAGGTTGTATTAGTCCCTTCTCATACTGCTACGAGGAAATATCTGAGACTGGGTGATTTCTAAAAGAAAGAGGTTTAATTGACTCAAAGTTCCACACTGCTGGGGAGGGCTTAGAAAACTTACAATCATGGCAGGAGGCAAAAGAGATGCAGGCACCTTTTGCATAGGGAAGCAGAACAAAGTCCATGCAAGCAGGGGAAATGCCAGATACTTATAAAACCATCAGATCTCATGAGAACTCACTCACTATCATGAGAATGGCATGGGGGAAACTGCCCCCATGATCCAATTACCTCCACCTGGTCCTGCCCTTGACACGTGGGGTTTATGGGGATTATAATTTGAGGTGAGATTTGGGTGGGGACACAGAGCCAAACCATATCAGAGGTGATTCAGTCATGAGAGTGGGGGTCTTGTGAATGGATTAATACCCTTATAAAATAGGTTTGGGGAGCTCTTCCTTCCCTTTTGCTCTTCTGTAATGTGAGAATATAGGGTTCAAGGTACTATCTTGGAAGCAGAAACCAGGACTCTCACCAGACACCAAATCTGCCAGTACTTTGATCTTGAACTTCCCTGTCTCCAAAACTATGAGAAAATACACTTCTGCTCTTTATAAATTACTCAGTGTGTTAGTCCATTCTTGCATGGCTATAAAGAAATACCTGAGACTGGGTAATTTATAAAGAAAAGAGCTTTAATTGGCACACGGTTCTGTAGGCTGCATGGGAAACGTGGTTTCTGCCTCTGGGGAGGCCTCAGGAAACTTACAATCATGGTGGAAGGTGAAGGGGAAGCAGGCACCTCTTACATGGCTGGAGCAGGAGGAAGAGAAATGGTGGGGGAGGGGCCATACATCTTTAAACAAGCAGATCTCATGAAAACTGGGGATGGTGCTAAATCATTCATGGAGGATCCACCCCCACGATCCAATCACCTCCCACCAGGCCCCACCTTCAACATTGCAGTTTACATTTAAACATGAGATTTGGGTGGGGACACAGATCCAAACCCTATCACTCAGTATCACGTATTTTCTTAAAGCAGCACAAATAACCGAACACACTATAATATATATATATATAAAAAAAGTGTCTTCGTTTAATTAAATATATAAAAAATATGTAATACATATATAATACATAAAGCTATGTTCAGATGTGTGTTGTTTGATATAAGTTACTAGAGATAATGAAAATGAAAAAGGATGTCAGAATAGAATTTTTTTCTATGTATTTAACTACCTTTTAATCATATTTATATTAATTAAAAGGCAAAAATCTGATCAACTCAAAAAAGTCCAGCCTGTTCCTCTGCCACTATTTAATAGCAATGATGACATTAAATGTAAGCGAATGGTTGAACAGAGTACAGACAAGAAAGTCCATCAGGAGACTTGTCATTCACACACAAGAGTACTCTAGAAAAGATAATTTACTAAAAACAAAACCAGGCTAAATGCTTTGGGAAGATTTTAATAATTCATCCTGAATTCTATTCCTACTAATCTCAGATTCACTGTTGTATGTAGCTCTGCCATCTGATTCAGATGGCATTAAAACATCTAGACATTAATGCTAATTAAATCTGCCTTTTCATTCTGAAAAACCACATTCTTCCCTTTAATATCAAATACATGCAATATAATTCAATAGTTTTAAAAAACATTTTAGGTCCTCTTTCTGTCCAGTGAAATCAGAAAAGGCAGGAAATTGACTATCTAATGTAGATACCATATTTTTGACTTTTTCATCTTAATTTTAAAAGTAAATGATAAAAATGGCTTGTGTAATATTTATTCTGATTCACGCTGTGAATTTCTCCCCTCTGTCAGAACCTGAGGGTAAACCTCCGTGTTTCATGTTGCGTGCAGGTGTGGATCTGGCTTGGGTTCCTCTCTAGCTGTCTAAATTAGAATTACTAAGGGACTATTTTAGGAACAGCCTTCTGTGGGGTTTTGGATCCTAATATAAATTAACACATATCTTATCATCATGAAAAATCTAAGCATAGCCTTCACTGAAAAATTAAAGACTATTTTACATTCCCCATTTTATTCTGCATAATGGAAAAATAAAACTATACAATTTTCAAATAGTTTTGACCTTAAATTCAGCCCGTTATGGGGCATTGGTGCCTACAGCTTGGTAAATGTCTCGTGAAATGAATTAACTAAAGCTATATTTATTTTGAATTGTAGAAATCAAGAAAGTAAAAGTATTTTAAAATGTCAATGTCCCTTGTGATTCTAACACACTAATCAATGCATATAGTAAGTAACAGCTGTGGAACATCAATCTATTTCTCTTATACAATACCAGTCTAATTCTAAAATTGCTCGTGAAACATCTGAGAGAATAATTTGGACAACTTAGTCATGGTCTCTAGGGTTAAATGGCAGATTTAACTGAATCACCTTTCAGTAAATTAATGTGGAGTTAAGAGTAGGTGCTTATAGTTTAAAAGTCTGAAGGACCCCCTTGGTTCCAGTGTATCCAGACCTCTGATAACTATGATCTTGTACCAGGGTAAGAGAAGAGCACAAATACTCCAGGCAATGACGCTTTGTTGAGGCCACAATGGACTCCTTGTTGTTGCTTGAACACACTGGGCACTTTCCCACTTGAGGACACTCAAGCTGCTGGTCCCTATGGTCTCAATGCTCCTTCTCTGAGATATCTGCATGACCCACTCCTTCATATTTTTTTTTTTTTTTTTGAGACACAGTCTCACTCTGTTGCCCAGGCTGGAGTGCAGTGACATGATCTCCGCTCACTGCAGTCTCCGCCTCCTGGATTCAAGCGATTCTCCTGCCTCAGCCTCCTGAGTAGCTGGGACTACAGGCACTTGCCACAATGCCCGGCTAATTTTTGTATTTTTTTTCAGTAGAGATGGGGTTTCACCATGTTGATGAGTTTGCTCTCGAACTCCTGACCTCAAGTGATCCACCCACCTGAGCCTCCCAAAGTGCCAGGATTATAGGCGTGAGCCACCGCACCCGGCCACTCCTTCATTTTATACCAGTATCTTATGAAATCCCCCATCACAAATCTCCCCATCTGATTCAGGTTGGCATTAAAATATCTAGATATTAACGCTAATTCAATCTGCCTATCTTTTCCCTACCCTATCTTCCTTTATTCCTTTGAATTCTGTTCTTTTTTGGATTTATTCCACCTGCCACATTACATATTTATTTGTTTACTTTATCAACCATTTCCTCCCAATGCAGTACATACTATATGAAAGTAGGGACTTAATATATTTTCTCAATGCTGTATCCCCAGCAACTAGAACAGTACTGGCACATGATTGGTGCTCAATGCATATTTACTGAATGAATGAATAATGAATGAATGAATAGGAACAGACCATATGAACATAAGTTTATCAGAAGGAAGATATTATTTCTTTGCTACCAAAAAAACTTTCCAAGCTTTGATCCATTCAGATACAGATATTTTCAATTAAGCTTTTAATAAGCTTGCAATAGAGAGCAAAGTACACAGCAATGAAAATTAAAGTGAAAAATTCTGCATATTTTGCCAACCACAAAAAATTAATGTTCTTTTAAGAGAAATACTCTTGCCATTTTTCATAAGCACATTCATGCTGCATAGGGCCTGAAAACTAGAATGTGGCCATCTCAAGTCAAAATGGAGTTTCCCAGATGGAGAGGCTGCTGCCTTCAATGACCTTTCTTTCTTTTCTGCCCCTAGAACTTGATCCATGAAAACCCAATTCAAACATCACTTTCTCCATGAAGAGTTCCCATATCTAACCATCTCAAAATCTATCCTCCCTCTGAATCCTACTCTTTAGCTGTAACTTTCCTAGGCCATTTATGTTTTCTTGTTCTTGAGTTGTGTGTGTTGTATGTGTGTGTACTTTTATCATTATGTTATTTTTGTTAATATTTTTGAAATTTTTTTTGCTTGCTCTTCATGCTTTATGTCTCTGAAATGAACACTTTATGATATTACACAGCCAATAGCACTGACTGCAATCCTTTGCATGGATTCAGTGCCAAGTAAGTTTGAATAAATAAGTAAACATCAGCCTCAAAATCAAACCCACCTAATGTAGGTGACGGGTTGATGGGTGCAGCAAACCACCATGGCACATGTATACCTATGTAACAAAACTGCATGTTCTGTGCATGTACCCCAGAACTTAAAGTATGATAAAAATAAATAAATAGAAGAAGAGACTGTCTCACGACAGACTAGCTCCCTACTGAGATTAAAACAAGGACTAAAATTCTGTCCTATTATTTCCATTTACTTGATTCTATTTCCTTGTGGCAATGGAGAGGCGACAGCATATGATTATGAAGAGGGACTTGACTCAGGGATTCCCACTCGCACTTTGAGTCTAAGTCTGATGTATCTATAGGAATTTATACGCCTATCTTGGCTGCCCAAGACAGACCACAGTTGCCTAAGATAAACCACCTGAAAAGAACCCATCAAATATTTCCCCTTACATTTTCTGGAATAGCACATTGTGTGAGCTCCTGGACCATAATTTTACCAGTAGTTAGTAAGCAGTTGCAACTCCAAGCAGCATCTAGCTCACAACACTTGGGTTGTAAGGATTGGAACCACTGAATGGTGGAATGTCTATCAAAGGCAGTGAGAAAACCAGTTTTGTTGAGCGAGTTGAGTCAGTTGCTACGAAACAAATTTCTCTAGTGAATAAAATGCATGCACATTTATACCTAAAATGCAAGTATGTTAATATAAATGCAACTATGATAAGATTTTGGGTCACAATGATATAAACGTGGGATTGCCTTCATGTGTATGACTAAATAGTCACTGAAAATACAAGAATTAAAACCAGAAAACGTCCAAAATCTTATTCCAAATACACCTGAGTCTTTGAATGTTTCCAGTTTTAATTTTGTGAAGCCAAAATGTAAACAAAAACCATCCAATAAAGTGTGATCTAATGAAGAGGCAAGCAAGGCAGGAGGGTCACATACCGATGCACACCGCTGCTGCACATGATGACGTGGCAGGCGCCTAGCCTGTTGCACAGCTCCGAGGAAACTGACAGCAGTCCAACCCCAGAGGCACTGCAAGCTGTGTTTGCACAGGCAGCTGTGCGCTTGGATCTGATAAACGAGGCTACCAGTCGGTAAAGTTCATCCAAAGCGTTGAGTGGCCTCATTAGCTGCAGAAAAAAAGTGATGAACGTCAAGTTCAACATGTTTAGTAAAATCCTTTCAGATGGGTTAAAATTCACAGTTGGTATAGCTGTTAAAGAATAGTCTAAAATATTATTTCGTTTTGGTGGTAACGGAATTAGAGACTACAAATATTTATAATTACTCATATGTCTCTGACACGAACACTTTATGATATTCACAGCCAATAGCACTAACTGCAATCCTTTGAATGGATTCAGTGCCAAGTAAATTTGAGTAAATAAGTAAACACCATCCTCAAAATCAAACTGACCTAATGTAGGTGACGGGTTGATGGATGCAGCAAACCACCATGGCACATGTATACCTATGGAACAAAACTGCATGTTCTGCGCATGTACCCCAGAACTTAAAGTATGATAAAAATAAATAAATGAATAAATAAATAAATAAATAAAATAGAAGAAGAGACTCTCTCATGACAGACTAGCTCCCTACTTAGATTAAAACTACTTAGATTAATTTTTCTGCAGAACAACAGCAGAAAAATTAAATAAGGGAGATATTTAAATTAAAAAGCACCAATAAATACAATCATCTGTTTTTACCTTATCTACATAGGCAGCTTTGGATGTGGAGTTTGGTGGTGAATTTGACTTGTCCAGGTAGAATGCCCTGGAAGAATCCAAGAAATAAATTATCATTTGTTGTTAGGAAAAGACATAATATGCATGAAGATGTTCAAGAATCACTGACTTCCTTTTAAAAACAAGTGAATAAACAAAAGCGTTGAACATGAGAAGGTTGGGGTTGCACAAATGTCAATAGGTTTCCATTTTAAAAAGATGGTTAAAATGACCACCGGGTCTATTACAAATTGTGTGGTCTTGGAGAGATCACTTGTCTATGCTGAGAAATGTCTATGCTGAGTTTTCTCATTTGTAATTTGAGGAAAGCATTAGCTTCTACTTCATAAGACTGCCAAGATTAAATGAGTTAATGCAGATAAAATATGTAGAACAGTGCATAGCACAGAATAAGTGCTTATTAATATTTATGATGATCAATATTATTAAAAAGTTGAAGAAATACATTTTTGTGACTATTGAAGAACATTATCCAATTTTCATTTATTGTGAGAAAGATTATGAAACGAATGCTCATAAAAACCTAACTTTAAACAGAACACTGAGGCGATTCTTTCCAGCAACAAGTTATGCTCCAATTAGAAGTGAAACTCTCTCTGAGGGTTCAATGGCTCTTTTTTATTACCAGGATACAATATGGTAATGACTATTTCAACACACAAAGTGGAATCCTAGTGGCCTAATACACTTTGTGCAAAAAACAAAGGACACACTGCAAAGGATATGATCTCATTCTATTTTATGGCTGTATAGTATTCCATGCCATTTTGTGTATTAAAATAGCCATTTTAATATGCAAAGTGGAATCCTAGTGGCCTGCAATAATTACAGCAATTTCCAAATAATTATCGCTGTGTTTGCTTTGCTTGTGGCTCAATGCTAAACAGAAATTTTAAGGGAATCATCTATGAAGATAAAATAGTTACATTTTATTTGACCTAGTATCTATTTTTTTTAGTGATGGTAAAATGTATACAGTGTAACACAAAATTTAGCATTTTAACCATTCTTTTAATTTAGTTTATTTTAGATTCAGAGGGTATACACACATGTTTTTTACATGGATATATTACATAATGGTGGGATTTGGGCTTCTACTGTACCCATCACTCAAATAGTGACCATTGTACCCAATAGGTAAGTTTTCAACCCTCATCCCCTTCCAAACCTCTCCACAAGTGGGAAGAGGTTGGGAAGGGGGCTGTGAAAAGTGTCTATTGCTTTTCAACCCTCAGCGTCTATTGCTTCCATCTCTGTGTAAGTGGGAACATATGGTATTAAATTTTCTATTTCTGAGTTATTTCACTTAGGATAATGCCTCCAGCTCCATCCATGTTGCTACAAGGGACTTAATCTCATTGTTTTTTATAGCTGCATATTATGCTGTTTTGAACATTCTCAAGCATACAGTTCAATGGCATTAAATACATTCAAATCGACCATCTAGTATCTATTTTTGATGAAGTGACAAACTTCACATTTCTAGAATGTGACATTTTAATGTTGGTGGAACAAAGTAAGTCCCATGATATTAGAGTGAGTTGTCATATTAGATATTCAAATAAAAGCTGATTATACTGTTGTTTCAGAGCATCTGTAGGACTTCAAAGTGTTGGTAAATTATTATCAAATTCACAGTATAATTGGGCAAAATCAGTGAGGGACAACGCTATACCCTGCGTGGGTTTTTTGAGTCCCACTGAACATATGTGTTCACACCCACACAGAGTGATATTCCCATTACTAGCAATAGTGTTTTGTCTTTTTAAAATAAAGTAACATGGATTAGTCAAGCTTTACACTTTAAATTACGAATGCTTTAGCTCTAAAGACTAACTTCCAAAATGACAATTATGCTCATACTTATTGAGAAGCAGTTCCTTCTTGTCTAAAATGCATATTGAACCTCCTCAGAAAGTTTTGTAAACAACTCAGCATCCAAGATTGGCTGTTACTCTTTATAACTGTCTTTGCATTCCTAAGAGATTTCCAGGTACCATCTGCAGTTGCCTCAGCCTAAGCACATAACACTGATGGGAGTGTGGGGGCTACAGCAACCCACCAGACTGGGTCACGGTGACATGAGCCACTGCAAAGTGGAACATCCATCAAGTGCCATGAAATACTCTTCTATCTAGCTGAGTGAATTAGTGTCTATTAAAAGCACTAGATTGAGAGCAAAATAAAAGACTGAGGGATTATTTCCATGATGAATATCAAAGGTCTCATTTGAGACATCATTTTAAAATTTTCAAGATTTTCCCAAGTATCTGAAAGAGATATAATCCGAGAGGAGTGCTGTCATCATAAAAGGAAATGAACTTGAATTGTGTGAGGTACATGCAATGGGGCAGGAGCTGGGGCAGAGTGAAAGAGCGAGCTGGGGCAGAGTGAAAGAGCAAGTTAGGCCAGAAAGGTAGACCCCAGGACCTTACAGGCCCTGATAAGGTTTTACCCTAAGCAAGCTGGGAGCCATAGAGGTAAATGGCCATGGAACTTGCCTCATTGCCAGAAGACTGGACGTTTTAAATATTATTGCTATGTCCAACAATTCATGTTCTACTGAAAGGTCTGTGTGTCCTTTCATTTCACTTGTACAGGTACTTATGTAGGATTAAACCGTGAAAACCCACTGATGCACTATGCTTTAACAAGTCTGAGCATTTTGCTCTTTTGCTTCACCTTTTAAATAAATAAAATATTACAGATACAGTGGAAGCCTCCTGTTCACCTATTCTTATTTCATTTCTGCCACTAAAATGTAAACTCCCCATTAGAATGCAAATCCTCTAGTAGCTACGGATTTTATTTATTTTTATTCATTTTTGCATCTCTAGCACCTGTAATAGTATGTGGAACATAGTATGATCTTAATAAATATTTGTAAATAAATAATAATTTGACATTTTTGTTTCTTTATGGATGGCTGGTATGGTTTGACTGTGTCCCCACCCAAATCTCACTGAATTGTTATAATCCTCACGTGTCAAGGGTGGGGCCAGATGGAGACAATTGAATCATGGGGGTTGTTTCCCCCATACTGTTCTCCTGGTAGTGAGTAAGTCTCACAAGATCTGATGGTTTTGTATATGAGAGTTCCCCTGCACAAGCTCTCTTGCCTGCCTCCATGTAAGATGTGACTTTGCTCTTCATTTGCCTTCAGCCATGATTGTGAGGCCTCCCCAGCCACGTGGAACTATGAGTCCATTAAATCTTTTTCCTTTATAAATTACCCAGTCTCAAGTATGTCTTTATTAGCAACATGAGAACAGACTAATACAATGGCATTCCTTTGGGCATCCAAAATAGACTTTGCAAGGCTGTTTCAATCTATTAAATCTTCTGGGGAAAATTCATTTTAACGGTCCATTTTGTTGGCTGTCTTTCTTACTGCTAGGTTTCCTCATGTGCTTTGGAATTATGTTTTGTAAGTTCATTTGAAGTGGGATGGTTTTTAAATTATTTTTATTTAGTTTTTTTGATATAGCTCCATCCTCTCTCTCTCTCTCATCATCCTTCTCTTAAAAATGGTTTTGTGCCCAGGATCACACATTTGTAAGCAGTTGTATATCTGATCTATGACACTGCTTTGACATCTGGATTACCACCAGTCATGTCCCTGAACTAGTGAGTGATTTGGTTGAGTTTGGTTCAGTAGTTTAGGGCCATGCCTAAAACTACTTCCTCTTCCCATCTTAAACACCAAGCATCACAAAAGCTAGTCTCAGGCAACAGTGATCAGCAGATTTTTCATACTTTCATACTTCATTCAGAAGTGGAGTCCTCTACTACCTGGTTTCAAATGGTGAGGCTAGCTCTGGATTTCCACCTAGTGTAGAATAACGTTCATGTCCCATTGCCCTGCAGACGCTGTGCCAGACCCTCTGTCCACCTCCAGAGTCCAGCAGGCCAGAGGCCTCAGCGTAGCCCACAACTCATCACTTGCATTTCATTTCCATTCTTGGGCCACAGAGATAACAAACTGTTTTTGAGCCCAGCTGTGATTTTTGCATTTTCTATCCTCATATTTTATCTAGCATTTGTTACATGCTTGGAACATAGGCGGCATCTCAAAGCTGGAACCCCCAGAAGTACCTTGATCAGATGTCCTCATGCCTTTTCTCAAGTAAACTTGGTAGAAAAAGCAATGTGGTAAAAAATAGTATACAAGTCACAGTCAAATTATTTAGCCTGTCATAGTGTCCGTTTTCTTATTTTCAAAATGGATATTAGAATTGTCTGGCATAGCATAATGCTGAAGATTAAATTAACGCACATGAAATGATCATTAGTGTGATAAGCATATAGGACTCATTCAATAGACAATAATAACTATAACTGAAGTACACACAGTGGGAAGTATCATTGGACAATTTTTAGCCATGATAAGGCATAATATTAAGGCCAAAGCCCTCCTGCTTTCTGTGGAGGTAATCTAAAATATTTTATGACACATGTTAAGAAATAAAAATTAAGTTAGATATTTGGAATCTATGTAATTTCATGATCAGTGTGCAAGTAGAATTTAGGCCTAAAAAGAAAAGAATGTTTTTCAGGGTAAAGGAAAGAAGACTGTCATTTAAACGGCTTAACTAGGTGCAGCTCTTCTAAATCTTGAATTATCTGGGAAGAAAACTATTCTGTAAAAGCAGCCCATAGCTCATCAGTACCACTTAAGGGAAGCATTGCTACAGAAACAGCTGGTTGCATGGAGCACTCTCTTCTTTCTGAAAAAGATGTTCCTTAAAAATAAATAAATAAATAAATAAAAGTTGTTGTTGATTCAGCCAGTTAAGAGCTGTTTAGATCATGTTGATCTGATTCTGCTACATTCACTTAAATTGACTTGATAGAGGTCTTCAACTATTCAATGGTGCAAATGTTTAAAGGAAAAAAATAAGTTACAGAAATAACTTTTAAAGGTTTAAAATGTAGCCCACATCAAGTGAAACTTTATTTAGCAACAATCTGCCTTTTTAAAACTGCTATAGGCTGGGCATGGTGGCTCACACCTGTAATCCCAGCACTTTGGGAGGCTGAGGTGGGTGGATCACGAGGTCAGGAGTTTGAAACCAACCTGACCAACATGGTGAAACTCTGTCTCTACTAAAAATACGAAAATTAGCTAGGCGTGGTTGCGAGTGCCTGTAATCCCAGCTACTCAGGAGGCTGAGGCAGGAGAATTGCTTGAACCCAGGAGGCAGAGGTTGCAGCGAGCTGAGATCACACCATTGCACTCCAGCCTGGGCAACAGAGCAAGACTCCATCTAAAACAAAACAAAACAAAACTGCTATATAGCAGAACTAAGATAGAAAAACATCCAATGTTTATTAAGCTTTTTTTACACATTTTTTTAAACATTTAAAATACTCTTAAAAGACAAACGTTTACTGCAAATTTAAAATTAGATATATTGGCTCATCCAGACTTGTGCTAGTAGTTAAGATTTGTTAACCCATGATAACAGAAAGCAACAAAATATTATAAAGCATATCTATGCACGGATGAAGTCCAGAGAAATAACCAGAAAATAAAGCCACTTTGATGCTCCTATGTAATATAAATAGCCAATAATTTTTTAATTCAATTATTTTTTAAAATAAGAATTTATACTTGAGGCTACAACTAATGTCAGGTATTCCTCATCAGAAAAAATTGTTCAGATATTTTACCAATCATAATGTTTACAGGTATCTGTAGAACTTCAGTATCTTTCAGAATTTGACAAACTGTGGACAGGACATAAATTTCCAAAGCACTTTCCTTAATTAAAAAAGTCATGTAATGCTCCTTAATCAAATTTTATGGGAAAAGTTAATGGCAAAATTTGATGAATGCCAAAATTAACCATATTTTATTATGCTTTTGAGGTTAGTAAGAATGACATCATGGTCCTTTGTCTGAGTATAGAAAATCTTATTAAGACATTTTGAAAGTATGGCTACTATTTTATATGTGCTGCAGAGTACGTTTCCTTTCATGCTGGCATACAGCAGGCCCCATTGTCATAACTTCGTCGGTTAACTCTGCCATGTAAAATAAATATATTATGACACTATTTCTTTCATTTAGTCCCTAAAGGATAAAACACCAATGAGAGAGGTGGTAAAATGTAAGTTATAGTAAGCAGTGGTATAAATATATCCAGTCAAAAAACTACAATGAAACAAATTTTGGCATTTACAGCATACCATCTAATCAAGAAGACAAATACACAGGTATTTATAATGCAGGGCAGGGAAGTGATAGGTGAAATTAAAGGTATAAAGAGTCATTGGGTCTATAGAAGGAAGGCCACATAAGAATATGGCATAGGAGTTAGACTTTGATGCATCGGTAGAATTCTGACAGGTCAAACTGGGAAAGCTGTATTTCAAGTGGAAGCAATGCCCTAAACAACAGAGCAGGTACAGAAGGAGTGGAGCCAATGTGACTGAAGACTGGGTTCAAGTAAGGTAGAGAGAGAGAGAGAAGGCTGGCTAAGTAGGCTGAATCCACATTATAAGGAAATTAAATATCAAACCAAAGACTTGTAGTTAACTTGGTAAGCAGTGAAGAAGCACTACAAAATTAAGACTTAGCTATCAGCAGAAAAAGGAAAAACAAAAGGATGAATGAGAGGAAATACATGACTCATCAAATTTACAGAACTGAATGCCACAAGAGACCCTAAAAAGGAAAGAATCATTCAGCATTCAAAACAAGACTGTGGTGATATAAATAGGGAATTGATGTTTGCCATGAGACAGAGTAAAGGAGTCTGAGGAACGCTGAGATTGGTTTAGACAGTTATGTAAGTTAACATACTAATTTAAGAATTAGGAAAGTGCTTTATCAAATGGGTAAGTAATGAGAATCCTAGCTCAACGGGGTTAAGCTGGTGCTCCAGGGATGTTCACTTTTTCACACAAGGAAAGACAATGCAATTGTCTTATTTAAAATATTTAAACCAATTTATTTTGTCATAGGAGATATGCAGAGGTTAAATCAATGACAAAAATGGCATTCTTCTCATCTGGCAAACTTTTTCCCCCCTTTTCTGGGCATGGTGGAGAATATCCAATTCTTAAGAGAGATGATTAAGGCCTAAGAGCCTCGTGCTTTGTAAATAAGGAGGAACTACACTATTCAGCCCAGATTTCTGCTATACTCTTGCTTCTTCTCTAGATCATTGCTTATGAGATATTCATAATCATTTACAGAAAGTTCTCGCTTGGTCAGACAGATATATACTTCTTCTGATATTGCTTCCTATCCCAAAATATTCTGAACTGTATTAGGTTGCTTTTACGCATTTTATAAGTATTTTGGATTTGATCAAGTACTCTGCATTTCAGAAAAGAATGGTAACAGTGTTTAATCAATTACAGATATCACTTATAGACGTAATTAGATATGTCATTATTATAATGGTACAGCAGTTGACTACAGGTGTGACTGGGTATCTCTATGAGTTTCACTGTTAAACTTAATTTGACTACTACAGCACCTAAATTAGGAAAATATAAATCTATAAAAAAATCTCATGAAGAGACACTGATCTCTTGTATAAATGAAAATCACCAGACAGGTTCAACCTGTGGCCACATGTGGTTAAAGAATACACGATGATGAGTGGGAAGGTGGGAGAATATTAATTTGCACCTCTATCACACCTACCTTCCCTGTGCCCATAAGCATCAGCATTGACTTCTCTGGAATGCATTTTACTTAAAGTTACGTGAAGAGAAATTCTGAATAATGAGATAATCTTCTATTTGCCTGGATGTCTTTTGGCCTGTCAAAAATGGAGCACCTAAGGTCACAGTTGTCATTGAACTGCCTATTACCAATCAACAGCTTCATTTCTACTTGAGTGTTTAAAAAACTTGCTAGAATATTAACAAGACAAGACAATAAATGTGACTACAGAAAGTAAGACTTTACCATATTTTTTAAAAAAGCATTTCCCTGACTTCTTTTATACCCTGAAAATGTAATGATGTTGTGAGAGGCAGTGGAGACACACCTCTCTACTCTTCACTGCTGTCAATACTGTCACTCTTCTCCTTTTTGAGAAGCCTCCATTAGTGACCTGACTAGGTTGAAATCCTATTCTCTGCTTTCCAAATGCTCCATCACTCCACTTTGATTTTTGCTCTCTCTTTTATGATTCTGCTAAGGTGACATTCCTTCTCCTGCTCCTGCGATATGTACATATCACTGTGGATACCACCTACTGTTAAAATACTGCATATACACATATTTTCCAATGGCAACACCATGTCCTGCCATTAGGGAATATTATCTCCATGGAAATGGACAGGAAAAGAAGCAAATCCTTTCGAAACATCTCATTATACCTAGGAAAAACATTAAATTCAAGCCAATTATTTCAAAATAATTCTATTTAATTTGATAACTGTGTTTCAAGACAATTCTGCATTTTCATACCAAAGAATAACTTTTTAGGTTTAAAATCATAAAATTCTTACAATGACACTATGAATAGCAAGTTCATGGGTTGGTTCTTTTTCCACCACGTCCTTTGTCTGTATACCCTATTTAACTCCAATCTGTCTTTAAAAATACCTTTGTAAAGCATAAATATAATCATTTCATTGCCTTGCTTTAATATCATTTAAATTTCTCCAGCGCCCAAAGCCTCACATTTTAGCCAAGCATTCAAGGGCCTTCCTAATTATTTACCAACAAACTTCCCATTCCGTCTCTCAACACCGTGCCTTGCCATATCCTTACTCGATTTCCCCCAACACACCATCCACATGTAAGTTTTCCCACCTTTTTGCATATGGTTCTCTCCTGCCTGGAATTCCCTCTCACCTCCTTCTGCCTGGCAAAACTCTACTGATTCTTCAAAACTTAGCTCAAATGTGACATCTTGAGAACTTCTCCACTGAAACAAATTTATCCAGCTCTATTATACTGAGTTGCACTCATCCTGTTCCTTGTGCTAAATTATGCACTCTCAGTGGGCAGAGACCCATTTTTTAAATTTGTAATCCCATAATGTAAGGCAATGAGTGCCTGAAACATGGCATGTACCTAATACTTCTTAATGTAGTATTGAACTGAATCGAACTTTATTTCATGAGAGCTAGAAAGGGTTGAAGTTACTATACTTACACTATGAAACTATATATATATATATATATATATATATAATATACATATATATAATCTAACAGAGGAAAATGTATTACAAAGTTTAATTTTAAAGACAGATTAAATCATTATGCACGTTTTTAAGAGGATTCTTTATATGTAGGAGGAATTATTCTTAAGCTTATGAATATTAGCTACAACTCCATTAACATTGAAACATAATACTTAAAGGAAAGTATTTAACAATCATCAGAACTTAAAATTAGAGAGTGAGTATGCTTACCAATCTGTCCTTCAGTGAGAGACAACTATGGTCAAGAGAAAAATATTCTCAGGGTCCCTTGCAAGTCACACAATAAGTGTGATGACAATAGCACTGTTTTACCTATAAATTACTCTAGCAAGAAATGACACAGCAAAATTCTTGTTCAGTTCTAACTAAGAAAAGACTAAACATGGTTGCATGCTATTATACTGAGATTTTAAGTGCTTAACTCTTAGCTTACATACTTTTGCACTAGAATCTATGAGGCTGAGCTTTCCTTTATTTGGCAAAATTCAAGGTCCTTAAGTACAGTAAGTCACTCAACATTGCTTATTATTATTATTCATTCTTCCAGACTCATCTTCCACATCACCTCCTCACTCAAACTTTGTTTGTATCTTTCAAGTCAGTAGTTTTTCCCTATACCCCAGCACCTGGCACATCCCTTAACTTCAGTATCTGCTGCTTCCGTATCTGCTGTGCCTCAAGGATTTGTTTACATGTTTCTTTCCCCACTAAACCATAAGTACCTTGAAAACAGAGACAATGTACAGTTTCTCTTTTATCCCATCACACAGCACCAGGTACACAGTGAGTGGTCAACATATTTTGGTTGAATAAATAAATGCATAATTAATTTCCAAAATTTATTGATGAATAATAGCTCCAAATGATTTCCAAGGACAATGTATCTTCTTTCAAGTAAGATTTCATATCAAAAAATACTGAAAATTATCCATCATGGATGGTAGCTGTTGCTCAAGAAAAAAACCTGCCAAGCATAATAAATTTTCTCCATCACAAAACATACATCCCTTTTCACTATTTCTCTTATAAATTGTAGTTCTAATAGGAAAAAGATAGCTGACTGAGAAAGACAAACCAGGTCTCTACCCTATTTTAAACTTCCAAAGTGCTTAATTCAAACCAGCTGAAGCAGTATGGAATTGTCACCATCTTCTAAGATATTAAGGCAGACAATTCAGGAATGAGTCTCATCTTATAAATAGCTATAGACATCTGCTACAGAGGGAAGGCCAGGAAAAATGGAATATGGCTAGAATTATAGATATACAGACATTAGAAAGATGTCACTAGCAGTATTTAGAGACATTGTGAATACAGCAAGAGAAAGATATCAAATAATTGAAGCTTTCTCTTGATACCTGTTTGGTAACTTCACTCCTCAGATGAACAGACCGATCAAAGGTGAATCTTAAGGGAATAGTTGGAATTGAACATACTCTGCATGAGGACAGGGACTTTGTCATGTTTATCACCATAAGCTCAATACCTAGGAAACTACCTGACAGAGAGCAGTTGCTCAGTAAATATTGTTAATGAATCAAAAGTAAATAATTTAAAGACAAAATGAAAATTAATAATGAATAACAAGGGACAATCTCATGCAATATTGAGTCTTCCCTGCAAGGAAATGCAAGCTTGATCAAGTTCATTCTAGTGAAGAAAGAAATATTCATTCACTCCCTGCCCCTTTAGACATAGTCCAATAACTCCTCTCCTTTTCCATTCAAAATTTCTCCCGAAGAAGTCCAATCTGCTAATCCCACTTCCAAATCTTTAACCCACTCTCCTCAGCAGACTGTCATCCTACAAGAACCATTCCCTCTAAGGACGCCAATGACTGCATTGGCCCAATCCAGTGCATACTTTCTAGATACCATGTCCCGAATCTCTTCTTAAATGTAGCACCCACTCCTTCAAATTCTCTATTCCCTTGCCCTTTTGACTTTGCCCTGGTGCCTTGTTGGTGCTCACCTACTTTCCCTGCTTTACCTACTCTTGTCCTCTTCACTGCCTGTCCCATAAGCATCTGTTTTCTTAGGTTCTGCTTGCCTCACTATTCGCACTTTGAAACTTTTCCCAGGCCATCTTGTTTTCCTCTCAGGGACCCAAATCTGTAAACTCGTAACTCTGAACTCCAGATTTGTGTATTCACTTATTTGTTCATAAACAAATAATTCGTAAATCAGGCAGTGCCAAGTGCTAGGGATAAAAAGGTAAAAATAAGACAATATTCATCTGTAAAGAACCAATGGTGTGGTTTAGAAAAGAGGAAAACAAAGATATAATTATAATCCAGTGCAGTGAGTGATCTACAAAAGTTTAGCAGAGTGCTGGAAAAACACCACCCTAGGACAAGGGCGTATTAGAGAGGCAAAGTGAGTGAAGAGTCTTTAAGACATAAGGAGAATCTTAAGGGTGAGAAAAGGAATGTCTCATTTTGATCATAGAATTTATGTCTGGAAAGGTATTTAATTCCCTGAAAAGAGGGGGAGGTATGAGCAACAGAAATAGCAGTTGGGAGATTACTCAGCAGATATGAATAGTAGTTGAATGAAAGAAACAATTGATGAAAGAAGAAGACAGAGGAGGAGAAAATAGACAAAAGGTGGGAAGAGGAGAAATAGAATCTTATTTATCATTGATTCTGCCAGCAGTGAGGAGGTAAATGATATGAGACTTGAGATTTTTTTTTCACTTGTTCTTATTGTTGATAAACTACTGTAAAATCTGTCTAACCTTCCTGAAACCCTGTGGCACTCAACAACAGAAACATGAGAATAACAAAAAATACTAATCCCACATTATGAATTCTGGACATAAGAATGTGTTCTTAATACTTTCATTCAATTATTTCAACAAATATACTTTGATCATCTATTAAGGTACAAAGCAATATTCTGTAGAGCAGCAGACAAGAGACAAAGCTCCTTCCTGCAGGAAATATGCATCTAGCACTCAGGAGGCAGGGGCGTGTCCTTCTTTGCCTGGCAAGTGTTAGATGAACCCAACTTGTGCAGCCTTTCCTTTATGGGAAAACAGAAACTGCTAACACTGGCTCTTTCTGCACCTGCTTTTCTGCTATAAGGTGACCCCTTCCCCAGTGTTGTTTTCAATGATATTTTTTCACCTGGGCATAAAGCAAATTTGTTCTCCCTCTTTCAGAATCTGCTCTCAGCTCAATTTCCAATTTCCTTCCCTGTTTAAAGAACACACAGAGATATATAATAGGCCAAAGCTACATCTCTCAGCAGCATTAAAAAAAAATCCCAACCTATGTCCCCTAGCTCGGTGTCACTCAAAATACAGCTTGCAGGCTTCAGTAAAGAAATTGTAAGTGAGAATTTAGAAATTAGATTTCTAAAAAAGTCTAAAATTGAATTTAAAAACTAGATTTGGTCAATGCAAACTGTGTAACAATTTATACTGCCCTGACATACAAACATTCAAAAGCCTTTGTGTTATTCACCAGAGTAGAGACTAGAGCAACAAGTCACATGCGGTTGCACGATCATCATGCACAGTAGGGCCACATCACAAGAAGTAATGTTTGTTAATTATAAACCAAAAGTGTATAAAAACTGAAAAGAAACTTAAGTAGCCATCTTTGTTTAAAATCTGTCATCTCTGCAATATTTTAATTTTTAATCAGACTTTAAAAATGATAGTTTAACATTATTAACTAAATTAGAGAAATAAAATTGATGTTTTTATATGTAATGTATTGATTGCAATACAACTTCACTGGGTTTTTATGGAGAAATTGCTTTGAAATATCTTCCTTCCTTACTGTAAACATATCTCCATGAGATTTGTTTTCTTCTACCAAGAGCGTTATTAAAGCAAACACAAAAGTTTAAATGTCAACTTTTCCCTGTAAACTATGTTGTCATTCCAACATGGATTAGATATATTACCAAGCAAGACACTAGCTATTAGTTTCTCATATTAAAAACTTTAAATATTGGCATATGCAGTGTTTATTAAAATACATGGAAAGAGCTTCCACACAGCAAAAGAAATGATCAGCAGAGCAAAGAGACAACCTACAGAATGGAAGAAAAATTTTGCAATCTATCCAACTGCCAAAGGTCTAATATCCAGAGTCTACAAATTTAAAAGAAAAAAAAACAAGCCACCCCATTTAAAAATGGGCAAAGGACATGAACAGATAGTTCTCAAAAGAAGACATACATACAGCCAACAAGCCTATGAAAAAAAAGCTCAACATCACTGATCATTAGATAAATGCAAATCAAAACCACAACGAGATACCATCTCATACCAGTCAAAATGGCAATTAAAAAGTCAAAAAACAACAGATGCTGACGAGGTTGCACAGAAAAAGGAAACGCTTTTACACTGTTGGTGAGAGTGTAAATTAGTACAACCGTTGCGGAAGACAGTATGGTAATTCCTCAGATCTAGAGACAAATACCATTTGACTCAGCAATCCCATTACTGGGTATATACCCAAAGGTATTATAAAGATACATGCACATATATGTTCATTGCAGCACTATTCACAATAGCAAAGACATGGAATCAACTCGAATGCCCATCAGTGATAGACTGGATAAAGAAAATGTGGTATATATAAACCATGGAATACTATGCAGCCATAAAGAGGAATGAGATTGTGCCCTTTGCAGGGACATGGATGACGTTGGAAGCCATCAGCCTTAGCAAACTAATGCCAGAACAGAAAACCAAACACTGCATGTTCTCACTTATAAGTGGAAGCTAAATGCTGAGAACACATAGAGCAAGGGGGTGGAGGGAACAACACACATTGGAGCCTGTTGTATGGTGTTGTGGGAGGAAGAACAGTAGGAAGAATAGCTAATGGATCCTGGGCTTAATACCTAGGTGATGGGATGATCTGTACAGTAAACCACCATGGCACACATTTACCTGTGTAACAAACCTGCATATCCTGCACATGTATCCCAGAACTTAAAATAAACGTTGAAGGAAAAAAAGAGTACATGGAAAGATGTTGGGTTTGGGGAATTACTATTTCATTCACAACTTTTTTTTAAGAGACAGGGCCTTACTGTGTCATTCAGGCTGGAGTGCAGTGATGCAATCATGGCTCACTATAACCTCAAACTCCTGGGCTAAGGTGATCCTCCCACCTCACCTACCTGAGTAGTTGGGACTATAGGCATGTGCCACCATGGGGCTAATTTTTAAAAAATTTTGTAGATATGAGGGGTGAGGATCTCTCTATGTTGCCCAGGCAGGTCTCAAACTCCTGCCCTCAAGTGATCCTGTTGCCTTAGTCTCCCAAAGCTCTGGGATTACAGGTGTGAGCCACCACACCTGGCCACAACTTTTGTTTTTGATTACAAAATAACAGAAATGACTTAATAGCAATTCTTTATTAACTGCCTACAGAATCTGGTAGCATTCAAGGCATAGTAAAACAGACCTGACTGTGATACTTTTCAAATAGCTTTCAGTTACACGTTGCATAAAAAGTTCCTACTTCAAATACTCCCGTTGGAGGTACTTGCAGGCCTTTTGTATCATTGTTCTCGGCAGATCTGGGCAATTATCTTTTCTTTGGGCTAAATCCAGGACTGGAAGCACAGCTGAAGCTGTACATTCTTCTGGATAGTTTTTTTTTTTTTTTTTTTTTTAACAATTGCCTCTATAATGTTTACTAGTATGAAATCAAATGCGGTGTCTACATTATTCTCAGGAACATCTCTGCGTGCAAACAAGGCTCTTCCAGTTCCATTTTGCATAGCTATTTCATGCAAGTTACTTCTATGTCTTTTCTACTCAGTGGGGCCTGTTGCCTCAACACCAAGCACCCTGGAGAAACTCTTGATGTTAATTTTTTTCTCTGAGTAAGTTGCTCTGCAGAAAAACCCACGAAAGCCACCTTCCATGAAACCCATCTTCAGATACAAATCTCCGTGGTTAGCCATTCTATATGTTAAGCAAATACTGAGAATGATACATACCTCTTCTCAGCTAATGCTCGTGACAGTCTGTGAAGCATCACTAGCCTGAATGGACAGAATAGAAAACAGGCCTGAAAATATTAATATCAAGCCTGTTGGGGGCAATTTCTTAATATTTTCAAGCCAGTCAATGGAAGGGTAGGGATTGGAATCCAAGTTTGGCCAACTCTCCATCTTCCAGTATATTAATGCATCAATTCCACATCATTAACTTTCTGTGTCTTCTCACTCACCCCACTGCAGAAATTTCATATTTACCCAAAACAAACCGAAAACTTTCTCCCCATAACCTAAATGTCATTTGGTCTATTAAGCATATTTCTATATTTTTTCTTACCTGGCTCAGAAGATATGCAATAAATGTCATATTAGATCTACTGAAAACACCTCTCCTTAAGACTAGAAAGGGATTTGTTCATCTGTCATCTCTCATTGTGTTTTCTGAATGCATCTAATTATACATCTGAGTTCACTGATATCTCAAGTACATGAAGTTCAAAGTTTACAGAAACTGAAGCACATCCCAGACTTTTTTCAAATATTAATGTGTACACAATCTCCCAAGTTCTGGGATTATGAATTAATGTGTACACAATCTCACAAAGTTCTGGGATTTCCTTTACAATCATATGAAATATATTAGAAATGGAATAGAACTATAGGCTTTCAGTTCTGCTTGATTGAAATGTCTTAATATTTAAATAGACAAAAGAAAATATACTAAGTTCTGCTTTATTCTATTAAAACATTTTATATTTAAACATATATATTTATCATTATACAGTTAAAATTATATGTTACCATATATAATATGTACTATATATTTTGATACCTTTTTTGGAATTTGATACAAAGAATATGGCTGGTAATGCATTTTGATGGCATTTAAAATTGATACACATGAATCCTTCTTCCCTGACCATGTGAAATATTGCATGAGAAACATTCATTATGACAGCAGGAACACTTTAGTGGGCCTGATTCACAGTCTCACACCAGAAATACTTTCTTTTGTTTTCAAGTAACAATAAGACTCCAAATATTTCAGTTCCTTCTGCCTTTTTCTTCCACTCCATCTCCATTTGTATCTACTTAGGGTTCTTTTTTTTTTTATTATACTTTAGGTTTTAGGGTACATGTGCACAATGTGCAGGTTTGTTACATATGTATCCACGTGCCATGTTGATTTCCTGCACCCATTAACTCGCTTGCCTGAAATATTTTATGTTTCCTAACCAGTATCTCTGGCTCATCTTCTCCCCAGCCCTAATTTGTCCTCAATGGTAACACAGGGTGCACAGTTGACTATGCATCCTCTCCGACCCCGGCCTGCCCCACTCAGAAGTCACAAACCAGTCGTCTCACTTACAGGCTTCTGCTGAAATGTCTCGGCTGGCATCTGAGGTCCTCTGTGGCCAGCTCCTGCCCCCCAGTCCCCCAGCTTCACTTTCAGCCCCTTCCCACATATTATAGGCCCACGACGCCTTGGATTGTGTTGTTTTCTCTCTCTGAAACAGCTTCTCCACTGCTCTCCACCTGGCCCACCAGTAGTCATCTGTCAGAACTGCCCCCAGTCCCCGGACTCCTCAGTGTTTCCTAAATGCTCCTGTTCTGTGCTCCTCAGGCATCTCAGGCGTCCTGTTACACCAGCCATGGCATTCGGTAGAGCGTTTCAAAATAATCTGTTGGTTTCATTGACTCTTCCTTTTAAAATTCTTAAGAGCATATTGTCTGGTTCATCTCTGTATCCTCAGTGCTATGCACATTCCTGCACTTGCATACAGGTGCACAACATTGTTAAGCCATAAAGAATAGTTCACAAAACAGAATGGAAGGAGCTAGGAAGACCCATCTGCTAAGTCATCATAATGTGAGTCAAGAACCTGCCTCTGTTTCTATCTTGTGTCCTGGTTTGGTTGCCCTGGCTTTTGAGCATTTACAAACATACAAACGTTTATTAATAATCATCTATTAGTAGCTGCTTTGTCAACAAGCAACAAACAACAACAACAAAAAAGACAAGGTGAAAGGAGAAACAGACACAAAAAGTATATAAAGCATAATGGGGTAAGTGTTATAATAGAATCATGGAATAGGATTATTTTTAAAAGACTGATACACGGGAGTAGGAAGGCCTCAGTGGGGAAAGTGGTGGCAAATTTAGGGGCATGTGAGAAAAGATGGGTAGGAATTGGCCAAGGAAATTGAAATGGATGTCATTCTAACTAAAATTATGAAAAGCCAAGCCAAAAAGTGTTGATTCTTTTCCTAAATGACTGACAGAATTTCAGAAACTCGAATCTACATAACATAGAACTGTGCCCCTACTTGAAGTTTGGTGTGGGGGGGGGAGGTAGGGCGGCATTTAACCAGGCAGCTAATTTTATAAATCTAAAGCTCTATTCTTTACACAAATCATGAGTTTCAGTAAATCCATATTAATTTCTTCTAAGTTAAAATCATGGCTTTTCTATCAAAAGCTCTGGCTGCAAGCTAAATTTCCTGACTGGTGCAGGGATAAAGCTTTGAAAGTACAATTTTTAATCACTCATTCACCTGCGTGGTACATCCACAAAACAAAAGAAGTCTGAAATGTCAGCAAAAAGGAACTGAACAAAAGCAATAGGAAAAAAAATCACTGAAGGAGCTTGACTAGGATGCCTTGAATATATTTTTAAGATGGATTGTCCTTGTGATCAGATAGAAAAGTCAGCAGAGTTAAAAATAAAAATCAATCTTGCTTCCATAAGCACTGACAATTTTTCCTCACTGAGTATATTTCCCTAACTATCTTTCTGGGGTATCCTTATTTTTCCTTTGACACTTCCGACTTTCACTTATTTCCAAAGGAAATTCAGAGCACAAATACTTTGATCTTCCCTTTGCTTTGGTGAAAACAATAGCTTGTATTAGCTTTGATACAGAAGAGGTTCTCTTCAAAGAATTCTTTTTGAAGATGATTTCATCTGCTTCTACTTGTCAGCCAGATAATCTTAAAAATATTATCATAATGAAGGACTTATCACAAAAATAAAAAACCCATAGGTAAACATTTCTAATCTCATTTGTTGCCCTTACCTAAAAATTGCATTAAAAATTTCTAACATGAAAGTAAAATAGATATTAGTTATAATTACAACTTCTTAAGGGCAAATAAATTAGTCTGAATTAAAATAAGAGTAAGTCCAGTCCAGGTAAGTTACATAATACTACATGCATAAATGTATGTGCAGTTATATCATATTCTCAGTAAAGCAATGGTGGCAAGGTTTCATAGAATTATAGTATTTTTCAAATTAAGAAGATATATATTGCTTTCAAAGTGTCACTACAATTTCAACTTTATCTGATCTTGCCTCATGTGAAATTTATGAACCTTGGCTATGCTGATGAATTTTCTTGAGATGTCTCCAACAGAGTCAGCATCGGCACCCTTCAAATGGCCTGGAATCTTTTGGATATAAAACAAAGTAGGCTGGATACTGGAATAAATTCAATAAAATGGTAATACCACAGAAAAGATGGCCAATGTGTTATGACTAATCTGGTTTCCAATTCAATTCAACTATTTTTATGGCACTAACTTTGTACCAAGCACAGTGAGGAACTAGGACATGGTTGCCTTCAATATGTATTGAGGAAGTCAGGCAAATAACCCGCAAGTCCAATTACAACACATGAAATCAAAGAGGTTACTAGGTTTTAAAGGAGAGAGTGATTGATTAATTCCACCTGACGCTATAACTAAAGGCATTCTGCAAGAAGATACATTTGAAATGGGTCCTAAATAATCACACTATTTGAGCAAATAGAAATGGAGCTGAAGCATGTCTTGGGTGAAGGCTGGGTTAAAAGGAGTTGAGGAAGAGCTGGATGCAAAGGAGGTAAAAGAAAACATGTTGATTCTGGTCACAAGTATGTTCCAGGTCCCTCTTCCTCTTGAATTCCAGCTTCCATAACTTTACAATTTCTCCTTTCCCCTTTAGGATTTTCCCTCCATGCTGTTCCCTCTGCTAGAAAATATCCCTTCTCCCCCAAATACTAGAACCTTAACTCCTCTTTCAGATCTCAGATCAAAGGTCGGTTCCTCTAATTCATTCCTGAAACCTTCATCCATCACCACACTCCCAATGGCTTAAGATTGATTATCTTCTTGTACACATGCATAGCACTTTACACTTTCCCTACATAATTTGCCTCACATATTGCTATAAATTATTAGTTAAAATTTTGTTTAATATTTATCATAACCTACAGACAAATAAAATGTTCTTGGCAAGCAGCAATTTAACTCTTGTGAGGCTCTCGGGTGCGAAGTGCTGTCCTTGGTACTTGACAAGAGCACGGTATTTGTTGAATACATGCAAGTACCCGTAGTTCTTTAGTTTTACTTTGTGCAAGAATTTGGCATTTGAGTATAACATACTTTGTAAATGGTAGATCTTTCATAAATTTCATGTGTAGGAAAGACATCCACAAAACTTTCAAGCATTATAAACTAATTCAAATTCTTTGTAGATTTAGTTGTTTTCTCCTGCCAGGGGAGAATCACTTCTCAAATAAAACAAAACATACAACTATGACAACTCTGATTTCCAAGTCTGCACACAGAAATGAATTGAATATACACATTTGATTTACAGCTAGTCCTAAAGAAAGCAAAATATGAATGCATCTTAAGATATTAAAAAATGAAATTCTGCTAAAAGAGAGGAGAACAAAAATAAAACTGCTATAGAGGAGATAAATATGCATCTGGAATGTTTCTGGTTAATTTAAAAAGAAATCACATCACGTAATATCTCTAAAAGCTGTAGCTCTATAAATAAAAACAATTTAAGAACAAAGGCATTCTTTACATGCTAATTAATATTCTCTTTCTCCCTCTCTCTTTCTCTCTCTCTTGTTCTTGCTCTCAGATTTTAAGCTATACTCTTGTTGGTTTCAGGTAGTTTCCAAGATCCTTATGAATAGAACACAAAATTTTCTATTTCTATATACTGCTTGTTGTCAGACAAGGAATGCGACACAGAGCTGAGGGCTCAGTGAAGAAAGAGAAGGGGATGGGGAGATATGCTGACACCCAGAGACAGGGCATGGAAGCTGAAGTCCCACCGTCCCTTCACTTTCTCATGCTGTTCCTTGGCTGTACTTAAAGACATGAAATGGCAATAAGTCCACGGCATTCTTCATATTCATCCCATTTCAGGAGAGCATAGTTACTGATTTTTTTTTCCTGCAGAACTAGTGAGAAGTGACACATTTCATAGATACACTATCATAAGAACAGTGAAAACATACTTCTGGCCAGACATTTTTCAGTTGAAAAAATTGTCCAAAATACATAGCTCTCAGATTAGTATTTCTGTAGCACTTTTTGTTAACATGAATAAAATATCTATCTTCCTTCTACTTATTACATAAAATATATTTGGCTTTTAAAACTTTCTTTAAAGAAAATGTGTCATTCTTTATCAATGAAGGCACACCATCAGAGAATATTTGCTTTGAAAAAGTTTCTTCTTTCCTTTCTGTAAAGATGATAAATTTACATTCAGATATGCCAAATCATAAGCCCCCAAAATTCAGCATAAAGTTGTCACTTTCATGCAAAAATAATCTCAGTAACTAACATATAACTTATTTCTCTTTTTGATTTTTATTTCATTTTACTATTTTATACTGAAAATAATATTCTAAATATAATAATCTAAACCCTTCAAACTTGAAAGGAATACTTTGACACAAAGAACACTGTTCACATTTACATTTTATCTGTAAATGTAAGTGCAGTTGTGCTTTTACCACGCATTGATGCTTCCTGCCAATAAGCAGAATACATTAAAATGAATGGGTTTGGTAAAGATATATTATCTTTAAGTGGGGCAGGGAAAAATGAGGCTGATAAGGATGACAGCTCATGGCCAGAGAGACTAAAAAGGAAAGACTTAGGTAAGAGAGAATAGAGAGAACAAAACAGGATGAGAATGGTGAATGGAGGGGATGAAAATGCCCCATCCCCTGAATTTCTTTGTCAGAATTCCAGACTTAAACACTTTACATGCTCTTACTCTTTAATAAATAGAAAGAAATCAATCAACTGACTTGGCCCAGGAGGAGGTTATATTGTGGAAACAGCTGTTAAGCATTTCTGCTAGCTCAGTTTATTCACTGGGGGCAAAAAGTAAACCAGGTTTTCTCCAGGCAACTAGGATTAAGGCTATAATGCATGTGGCAAAGGCTCTCCAGGTGCCTGTCTCTGCTCTATTTCCACAAGAGACTGGGGGAAAATGGTCAGGCCAGCCATGTGGCCTTGGCCGGCTTCACTACTACCTTATGCCAACTTTAACTATTTTTATGACTACTGATAATCGATGCATGAAATACAAATGGACACCAATAACCCAATAAAACCTTTCAGTGGCCTCTCCATTGTGTTTACAATAAATTGTAGCTTCCTACAATGGCCTACATTCAGCCCTACATGACTGGGGCTCTGTCCATCCCTCTCAACACACACCCTTCTACTCAATGTGCTGCACTCCCACTGGCCTTCCCTGTCTTCCTCAAACATGACAAGCTTATGCCTATGACTTGAGTGCATCCTTTCACTGGCTCTGGAAAGATCTTACCCAAGATTTTAGAAAAGCTGTCTCCTTATGATTCAGGCTACTGTTCAAATATCACCTAGTATTTAAATCATCCTTAACTACCTCCTCCGAATTACTAACCTCCTAGTAGATCAGCTTGTTTTATATTTTCTTCCCTGCATTTTCCACCATCTAAAAGGCTTTGTTTATGGACTTGTTTACTTGTTCATTTTCTGTCTTTCTCATTCTCACAAGAATGAAGACCTCTTGAACATCGACTGGATAAATAAATACCTGATGGAACGGAATCAGGGCAGTTGGGGGCAACTCATAATATCTGACACCAAAGGTTAGTAACACAGAATTTGTTTTCACCGTCTACTGTTCACTCCATTGACTCAGATGGCCTAATATAGTATAAACAATATGGATAACAAAGAGAAAATGTCTTTGATTTAAATCCTGATTTTCCCACTGTTTATCTGGGTAACCTTAAATTCCCCTTAAAATGGAAATAATAATATTGAATTCACTGGGTTTTCAAACAATCCACATAACTCACCTAACATTGTGACTGACTCTTAATATGTTTTTAAAATTTGGTAGGTATTGTGGTTATCTTTTTCTTTTAAGTAGAAAATGACTTCCACCTCTTTGCTGTTCTGGAACGGCATGTCTACTCCATGTCTGTTCCATCTCCAATTATGGAGACTGTTCCACATCTCTGGAATAAACTCCATAATTGTAGTGAAATTCATTGACTTTGCCTGTCCAGCATTCTGACCCTCGCTCTTGGTGACAGTCCCTTGGTGTTATCTAGTGCCAAGCCCACCCAGGAATGGGTGCGTGGCCTGGGTCTGGCTGATTGCCTCCCCAGGTCCTTCAATGGGGCTCTCAGAAAGGAATGGTGGTTTCACCTTGTCTTCTTCTTCTGAGAATAGAACACTGGTTTGTAGGAACCAACTTTACCCAAATGTGAAACCACCCTGCCCAAAAAGGAGGGCCACACAGAGCAAAGAAACACCAGCAGATGGAGAGAGAAATGGTATCTTGAGGACCTGTAATCCCCCTGGATAGAGCTGTGCCTAAAGTGGCCACAGCCTGGATATCTCTGTTAGACGAGCCAAGTCAGTATTTTACTTATGCCAGTTTGAGTTTGGTTTCTGAAACTTATAATCTAAAGAATGGTTTCTAAGACAATGATAAAGAGTTTGTTGTAAGTAAAAAAAAAAAAAAAAAAAGTCATTTCCTGAGGTCCAATTAGTAAGTAAACAAATTACTTTCCAGAATGAAATGGTTTGAAGTGAAAGTGTGAAAAAGGCACTGGATTATTAAGGAAAGACTGACACCTCAGGGTTACTTTTTAACACAGGCAGTAAGAGCCCCTGTAAAGAATTGGTCAGTGTGGGCTTGCAGCCCAAAAAACCAAGAGCAGATTGCCCAAAAGCAATTTAGAAGTATTTGTGGTTACAGATTAACAGGAAAAATAAAGGAAGAAATTAACACCTTACCCAAGAAGGAAGCCAACTGAGAAGGCATTATTGAAAGGCAAAAGGAAGATAATTGTCTTCCTGTGCAAAGGAAATCTAATACACAACAAGGAGGATATACAGCAGGTAATTTTCTGACAAAGGCACCTAATTTGTACTGGAGGTTGTACATTTAAAAATGCTTTCTCCAAGAAAGAGACATTGAAATGTTTTCTTAGGAGAACAGGGTATCATGTAATTAATGCTCATGCTATTTTCTTAATAAAGTATCATTATTAAAAACATCTGGTCAGCTATCTGTTTTATATGAGTATATATTACATTTCTGTTTTTTAATAAAAGATCCACAGGAGTGTGAATGGTATGTCACATTCCCATTTCTCCCTGCTAGTTATAGCTAAAAGCTTTAATGTACTACACATACATTTGTGGAGAGATTCCTAGGCAAAATACTTTGAAAAACACAATGGGTGATAACAAGATAAAAGTAGCACACATATCAAAGAGCTTATACTAGAATAAAAAGATGAGAAATCTGTACACATAGCTGTATCATTTTCGAGGAACACTGAATTCTGTAATAACCATAAATAAAGTACATTGAAAGACTAGTAGAATGATCTGATATTCATTTTGGCCAAGGGCAATGGTTCTGAAATTTGAATGTGCATAAGAATCACCCACCAAGTTTATTAAAACAAAGGCTGCTGGGCCCATCCAAGAGCTTTTAGCAAGTCTGCAGATGATACAGATGACGCTTGTCTTGGGATCATATTTTAAGAACTACTTTAGGGGATTTGTTTTGAATTTGGGGTGCACAGTAGAATCTCCTAAGAAGCTTTCTAAAATTCTAGTGCCCAGGTTTTATTCCAGTCCAATAATAAAAGAAAAATAATTTACAAAGGGAACTATACTAGAACTGGACATTGATTTACACCTAATTTTATAAACAGTTGCACGCAGATGCTAAGTGAGAGGCGAAAAGTCATGGAAGAAGGCAAGTATAGCACGTGATTAGAAATGAAGGTCGGGCAAGGTGTCTCACACCTGTAATCCCAGCACTTTGGGAGGCCAAGGTGGGCAGATCACCTGAGGTCAGGAGTTCAAGACCAACCTGGCCAACATGGTGAAACTCCGTCTCTACCAAAAAATACAAAAGTTAGCTGGGCATGGTGGCGTGCCTATAGTCCCAGCTACTGGGGAGGCTGGGACAAGAGAATAGCTTGAACCTGGGAGGCAGAGGTTGTAGTGAGCCAAGATTGCACCACTGCACTGCACTCCAGCCTGGGTGACAGAGTGAGACTCTGTCTCCAAAAAAAAGAAAAAAAAAGAGGAGAACACACCATTGCTGATGCATCCATAGATAGTAGACAAAAGCAACCTTGGGCCAAGTCATGAAAGATCCCAACTGCCATGCTAAGGAGGAGCTTGTGACTTTTTTAGGGGGTGGGAATAAGACATCACTAAAGCGCTTTGAGCAGGGCAGTGACACAGTGCGAATCGTGGCTTAAAATTATTATTCGGAAGCAAAATTCTCAATAAATTCAAACAACTCTGGTTCTTCCCAACAAGGAGATTAAATTGCTATAGCAATGATGTAGACCCGTTTTCTTAAACTGGAGTCAAGAGTTATATTCTCAGAGCTACAAGTTCTCTACAAATGCTTTAATTTTGTATTTTGTTTAAAACTAACATAAGAAGAAATTTTTAACTTTAATTTTTTTCCTCTGTCAGTCACCCAGGCTGGAGTGCAGCGCTGTATGATCACAGTTCACTGCAGCCTTGACCTCCACAGCTCAAGGCATCCACCCACCTCAGCCTCTGGAATAACTGGGCCATCACACCTGGCTATTAAAAAAAAAAAAAAATTGTAGAGACAGGGTCTCCCTATTTGCCCAAGCTGGTCTTGAACTCCTGGGCTGAAGTGATCCTTCTACCTCAGCCTCCCAAAGTGCTGGGATTATAGGCATGAGTCACTGCATCCAGCCACAGAGGAATATATTTTGTCAGATATCAAGGCAAAATTTCTCTTGTGATGACAATTGACAATTGAAAGATTTTTGCGAGATTGGACTTAAACTTCTTAAATCAATGTTTCTTAGTCAGTGGACATACTTCTTAAGAAGTCAAGATTAACTCCCCATCCCCCTTTCTTCCCTTTAAAAATCCACTCCTAACTGCTGCTAATCAAAGTGTGTATTCAGGGCAACTCAAATCCATGCTCCTAGGTTGCAATCCTCAAGCTTGGCCCAAATAAACTCTACTTATATTAATTTTGCTTTCGTTTCTTCCTTTTAGGTCGACATATTTGGTATAACTTGGCAGATTTCAGAGTGACTCCCCCGGACCACCTGGTGTTTTTCTCTGAAAGCAGGGCTTGGTACCAGCACAAACATTCCATCTTCAGAAGTCCTATTGGGTGTTTCAGGTGAGTTCACCTGAATTCAGACCTCCCAGTCTTTGGTCGAAGGTCTATACTTTATTTGGGCTGTTTTTCAAACCCTCTCTCTTTCCTTTACGAATGAGGGCTTCAGTCTCCGTCTTTAGACAGATGATTCAGGCAAAGAGCTCTGCAGGGAACTGCCTCCTTCAGCCTGTCTCAGGACCAGGGCTTCAGGTCAAAGTTTTCCTGACCCTGTCTACAGCGGAGGTTTGGGTAAGGATTGCCAGTTAGGCACCAGTGGTCTGGTTTTACAAAGCATGCTTTAAAACATTGCAGATACTTTCCTATTTTTGAAATTTGGGCTTCATTTTTCATGTGTGACCAACTCCTATTAAACATCAGCTGAATTTATACATAACACTATGGGCATCTTCTTGAAAATATCTAGGAAAGTGGACCCTCCTAACATGGAATAGTCAAACAATAAACCTTGCCAAAACTGGCGATCTTTTGAAATACCTAAAATAATTTATTTTTGTGCACAATAAGAAAAAGCTGGTTTTGGAACTAGATAATTAAAGACCTACTTCCAATGGTACCGAAAAAAAAAAACTTCTAAAAGAAATCCTGAGACAATTGCCTCCATTCAGGAGGTAAACAGTACATACCCATCACCATCACCACAGGGAATTCCCTAGGTGTTTGACTCCCTCCCTGAAACTCCTCTTGTGACATAGTGACTCCAGTCCTGGAGTCGCTGTGAGCAACTTCTGGTTCTGGGGAATGCCTGGTTCTCAAACTATTATTTGCTCAACTAAAAAACCCGTCCATGAAAACACCAAGGGGATGGGGGATAAAAGAGAGAAACTTAAGTAAATAAATAAATGAATAAAAACACCACCCAATGAACAAGATGGGTCTCCAAAATACACCTTTGTTGCCTAGCTGAAAATTGCTTAGGTCGATATAACAGGTAATTAAAAGACTAATAGTCTAAAATGGGGAAATGAATGAAAATGAAACTACTGAGATTATAAACATGTAGATCCGACCATTTTCTTTAAACCAAGACTAATTATTGATGCTGATGTTGAAATGCTAACATCCAGGGAATGAGCTGAGGCAGCACTCCTGCTGAGATTAGATCTGAGTCAAATTAAAACCCTCTAAATGCTCAAGCAGGCTGCTTTGAATACCCAGCAAGATTTAAAAACCAAAAAAAAAAAAAAAAAAAAAAAGGCAAAAGTAAGAAAGCCTTGTACTCTGTGGTCTAGTGGCTATGATTTTGTGCTTTTACCACCAGGGCCTGGGTTTTATTCCTGATTAGGGAACCAGCTCCTTTTGGTTTAATATTTTTGTAACTTTTGACTTTGCTACTCAGGAGAGTGCCTTTGGTAAAAAAAAAAAAAAAAAAAAAAAAGATTTGGCCAGGCTCAGTGGCTCACATCTGTAATCCCAGAACTTTGGGAGGCCAATGCGGGCAGATCACCTGAGGTTGGGAGTTCAAGACCAGCCTGACCAACATGGAGAAACCCCGCCTCTACTAAAAATACAAAATTAGCCTGGCGTGGTGACACATGCCTGTAATCCCAGCTACTTGGGAGGCTGAGGCAGGAGAATCACTTGAACCCAGGAGGTGGAGGTTGTGGTGAGCCAAGATCGTGCCACTGCACTCCAGCCTGGGCAACAAGAGCAAAACTCCGTCTCGAAAAAAAAAAGAAAAAAGAAAAAAAGAAAGAAAAAAAAAGCCAGATTACCAGCTGTTTTTCCTGGCTATAATCTGATAATAAAAGATTTATTAAAATGTATTTTTTAAATGGATGCTATGGTCAGAAGTCAACTTGACTAAAAGTTGATATTCAAGTACACACACACAAACACATTATATACATATATTAATATATATAGTGTGTGTATATATATGTGTGTGTATGTATATATTATACATATTAAGGCCTTTCTGCTTTTTCTCTTTGGATCCTGTTTTGGGGACTATTATTTTCCTGTGGATGGAAATCCTTCATTAATTATCTGCTTGCTCCCTCTGCTTACTTTCTTTCTTAAAAATTGTTCTATCGTTTACTTCTATTCTTCCTGACTCCTTTTTTCCTCTTTGCCATCTTAGGTACCACATAAAATGATCTGGGAGAGATATCTAATGACTCAGACTGTTTAAGAAACGCAGAAAAAGGTGCCACTGACCCCTTTTTTGGGTCATCTGTCTTCCTGTAAAGTCTAGAGTCATGGACAGATTCGTCTGAGGTCTCATACCCCACCATCTTTTGTACTGTGTTACCTGATCTCGTTGGCTTTCAGGAGTACCAGAGATTACTTTGTACTGAGAGAGAACTTGACCTTGGTGTATGTGATGACTGGAAAGTCACTGGCAGAGCTGCAGTTTTGGAGGTGGCTGAGGGCTATTGTTTACAATAAATGGTTATTGCTACAGGACACTACTCATTTCCTTGGGAGTTTAGATGAGACAGGTGAGGTTTAAACCTTGGAGAAATGTCTTTGTAGCACAACGCACTGTAGAAGCATTGTTCGGCCTGGTCCCATGGTGTTTCCCTTTTTTTTGTGAGGGGAGAATCCAGGATTCAGTGCAAAATTAGAATGCTTGATTTAAAAAATCTAAATGCTCTGCCTTCCAACTGTGCCTGCTTTTCACATATTTAAATTATTCAGCTTTAAAAACTGCAAATGCTTTGTTGACCCTGTTCCTTAAAGGGCTCCACCTTGAGCCCTTTTGGAAAACAGACGCTAAATTAAAAGCTACCTATCTAAATGAAATTGGCCTCCTTATGAAATTCTATGGTAAATTCCTATGATTTTGTGTTACCTTGAAATTCATTTTTAACCTTCCTCTAACATACCCAAATTCATTCTTTAAAAATATTACATTTTCTGTCGTTGATTTGAGATACAAATTTGCTACCCTGTTTCTCTAAAATTCAGTAAGGGCTTCAGCCACATGAAACAGATAAACTTTAACCTTTTCCATTTATAAAGACACAGTTTGAATACAACTGTCCTTTTAAACTAGAGAGTTTTATCTGACTCATGGCTAAAGTTTCAAAACTAAAGCTATAAGGTCTTTATGACTGCCTGTATTTTTGTGTGTACATGTGTACACATTTTTTTGTATGTTGTCTATAACACCAAACTGGCTTGTACATAAGTGTACCCATAAATTAAATAACTAGACCAAATGCTTTTCAAATTCACACGATTTTAGAAATCTTTGGTAAATAAAGATAGTTTAAAAATTGTTGGTAAAATAAAATAGGAAGAGCTTCATAATTTGGACATTTTTGTCTGTGTTTGCTGGTCAGACGAGTTTATACTATCTCTGCTAGATGTTTTAAGGTGATAAAACTGTAGCTTGTACGATATTTTTAAATATTTGCTTAATTTGTCTGTGAGCTTATGTCTTTGGATTTGAGCATGTAGATCTGGGATCTGGACAGATGGCCATGGTGAGGCCTGGGGAAAAGTCCTCAGAGCCTAGACCACCAGCTAAAAGCAGAATCAAGCTTAACATGGCCTCTTTCTCCCTGGCCCAGCTTTTCCTCCTGGCCATGCTGGGAGGGGTCCGATCCTCCAATCATACTCTTTACAGCTCTCTCCTCTGTTCTGAGCTCTGTACTTGGTGTGGAAATTCAGGACCCAGGTGGGCCATGCTCTTCATTGCCATCTTTGGATGCCATGTAAATATTAGGGACCTAGGACAACTGGGGAAGACATTATAGATGGTACCTGTTTCATAATTTCCTAATTCTTTTCAGTAATTTAAAAGTCTTAAGATTGTGTTATGTTAAATTAAGTAATAGCTAATCATAAAATGTCTGAGTCATTTCTAAGTACTGAAACATTAATTGCTAAACATAAATTCACATTTATATACTTTAACATCATATTTTTACATGGCATAGTAAAATAAATATATTTAGATCTGTTAGTAAACAGAAATTGAGAAAACCTCTTTCTAAGGAATTATAAAATGGTTTTCATCAAAAAATACTAGTAAAAAATAGTTCAAAATTACTTACTTTTTAGGTTTTTCACTGAAAATTAGTTACCAGGTTAAAACTGTGATATGGTTTGGCTGTGTCCCAACCCAAATCTGGAATTCTAGCTCCCATAATCCCCACATGTTGTGGGAGGGACCTAGTGGGAGGTAATTGAATTATGGGGGTGAGTCTTTCCCATGCTGTCCTCATGATATTGAATAAGTCTCAAGAGATCTGATGGTTTTCTAAATGGGGGTTCCTCTGCACATGCTCTCTCACTTGCCTGCTGCCATGTAAGATGTGACTTGCTCCTCCTTGCCTTCCACCATGATTGTGAGGCTTCCCCAGACATATGGAACTGTGAGTCAATTAAACCTCATTCCTTTATAATTACCCAGTCCTGGGTATGTCTTTATTAGCAGTGTGAGAACAAACCAATGCAAACTGTAATCAGTATGTGTAACTAAAACTACCAGACATAAGAGAAATGTGTCTATATACAGAACATATAAAGAAAATATGATGTAAAGAAAGTTGAAAAGATAAGTAATTTTTTTGTTACATGAGAGAGAACTTTGTATGGTCATAATAAGGGAGAAGGGAAAGTAAATTTTTGTCCTATGGTAAAATGTAGGATACAACTGATGTTTTAAGCAAGCTGTAGAAGGTTTGTGGAAGATGGATCTTGTGAAAGAAATTTTGTGTGTGATCAAGTTGGCTGAAATTAAAAGGGGATTATTTAGTTTTTCTAAAAACATAACATTAATATTAAAAGCACACTGATGCAGGGTCAGGATCTGGGGTGTGCTATTAGAATAACAGGGTTACACACACACACTAATAATTTGTTGACAAATAAAGCTTTTGAATTATAATACATTTCCTTTCACTTACTGTGGTTAATTTTCCCTGTCATTTATCATTGTACCAGTAACACTATTTTTGGGGGGGAAAAAGTAAAATGCAAGCATTAAGGGACACATTTGAAAGCAAATATTTCTCCAATACCAAGAACATGATCAATCATATCTTCCATGCTGAACACATATTCTTCTTTCTGTGTGGGGGTGCCAGCTATTTAGGGGTACATAGAGAAACCTATTTTACCCTTAATCCAATAAATCTCATAGGGGACACCACTATAACATATGTCAGTGATTTTCTTTCTTGGAAATGGTCTACTACATACATAACCCCTTCTCTTTATTTCTTCAGAAATTTTAAAATTTCCATAAAAATTTCAACACACTTTTACTTAATTATTTTTACTTGGAAAAAGTATAGCAAATTAGAATATTTAAAAGATTAAACCCTAAATATGAGGACTTAATATCAAAAGAAACGTCATTAATGATCTAATATGATAAATAACATCAAAAGTCCTATTAATACATTTCTATCAAATATAGACGCTTATTATTTTTCAGTTGGATTGTTACACACCTGAGCTTCTGGTTGTACTGTTTGACCTTTTCCAGTGAGGTTGCATTTATCTGAGCTTGAAATTCTTCCACAGAAACATTGTCTCTGTAATAATATCCTTCCATGCTCTCCAGGGCTGTGTAAACAAGTAAACATATTTTACAAGCAATTTTATAACTCAATTTCTCCACATGTAGTATAATTTTATTGACTATTAGTAAATTTAGCAAATAGGACCAATTATCAACATATATGCAAAAAAAAACTATGTTAGGTCCAAAAATGAATGAAAACTGTTCTGCTCTCAAAATAAATATCAAACATTTGGTGATTTTTCTGTCCAATAGGCAAAGAAAATTTCTGGTTTAACTGTCCTCTATTTTTAAAACATTTTGTATATGTTGTGGAGCCCAAAATATGCCACTCCAAAATATAACTGTAGGAGACCAGAATATATCACCCCAAAATATGTCTCATTGGCATAAGGATTATTTTGATCTGGTTATTTTGAGAAACTGCGCAGACACAAGAGAAACTCTGAAAACCCAGTAGAAGTTTCCCTTTGATAAGGAAAATTTACATCCATAAAAGAAACCTCTACTTGTAAGAGTGTCTCCCCCTCTGTACTAGGAAGAGAAGGAAGATGATCACAGAGTTTTATCTGCACAACAGATCTTACCCTTTTTTTATGGTGCTTTCCTGGTCACTTCCCCATAACTGGGCCTTCCCTAGACCCTTCTTCTGTTTCAGTAGAAAATGGTTATATTTAAGCCTAAGTTCAAAGCTACCTCTTTCAGATTTAGTCACTTTTCCTTAGGTATCTCCCATATATACATGAGGTATACATGCTATTAAACTTCTGTTTGTTTTTCTCACGTTAACTTGTCTTTTGCTATGGGGACCATCCCAACTAAGAACTATGAAAGGTAGAGAGAAAATTATTTGTCCTCCTCTACAACATTCTTTGTGAAGCTAAACTCACGCTTCCGACGTATTTGATATTTATACACACACATCTATTACATATGACACATATATGTACATATTCGCAACATATGTATGAGAGGCAGAACTGTGCACTAATGTATGTCAGAGGCCGGGCACAGTGGCTCACGCCTATAATTCCAGCACTTTGAGAGCTAAGGCAGGTGGATTATTTGAGGTCAGAAGTTCAAAACTAGCCTAGGCAACACGGCGAGACCCTGTCTCTAAAAAAACAAAATTAAAAAATGATCCTGGCCTGGTGGCATGCACCTGTAGTCCTAGTTACTCAGGAGGCTGAGGTGGGAAGAAAACTTGAACCCAGGACTTTGAAGCTGCGGTAAGCTAGGATCGTGCCACTGGACTCCAGTCTGGGGGGCAGAGTGAGACTCTGTCTCTTAAAACAACAGTAACAACAACAAAAACATGTCAGAGTAAAAAAATGGAAATTTTCACTCCCCATGCATATTCACATTCTTGTATAACCTTCATTAAGAAATATTAATGTATTAAATAGAAGGTATAAATTGAAATCTTAGAAAATTACCTCTACTCAAATTGTCAGTTAATTTAGTTATAATATCCCACTAATTTTAAATGTATTTTGAATAGCATATAATTTTCCATTTTAATAACATTTTTGATTCAGTATTTTTCCTTTAACCTTTATGAGGTATCATTTAAAAAATTTTGGAGAGGAAATAAATTGCAGGACAAGGGCCCAGAAATACAAGATTTCCTGTGGAAAGGTTGTCAGTAACAGGAACGGCTATGGATCCAAGTTGGAAATGTAAATTATTTTCCCTCGAAATGCATCACTACTTATGAGCCTCAATTTTTAATAAACAATTTCAAAATTCAAAACAATCTTCTTTCAAGACTGCTAAATGTACTAGTTTCTTAACTAAATCACGAGATTTCTTTAAAGTGAAAGAAACTATCACCATTTTGAGGGGGGAAATAGGAAACTGACTGCTAATTTTAGCTGTGCTATAGTTTTATTAAACTAGTCAGAATTCCAGAACACTGAAGAAAATAATAAAATTTTAAAGATCCATGTCATATCTGCAGATTTTTTTAAATGGAAATTTTAAAAATTGGTTTATAGTTGAGAAAAGCAATTGTGGAAGATTAGGGAGAAAACATACTACATTTACTTCAGTACAGAAAATGAAATTTGTGTGCTTGTTTCACAGCTTTTTAATTTGTTTGTTTCTTATGGCTTCTGGGAAGGAGCCCAGGAAAATTTACCCTTAAAATATGACACTCTGGTAAACTGATTACTTTAAATTAAAGGCTTCTGCAAGTCAGCAGATATTGGATGAGGCTTTTCTCTGATATATCTTATCTGCCTTAAGACTAGACCTGCAAAAGAAAACACAATCGCTTTCCCTATCCTCCCTGGAAATCTCATTATCTATCCTAGAAAAGAAGACTGTGGAATGTAACCCACCTAGGAGGACTTTTCCCACAAGATAATATCTATTTCTCCAGCTCATTCAAATTCCAAGACAATCATTTATAAGTTAATTTCTGTCTCCTGGGCCCATTCATTCTCCCTAATAAACATTTTACTACCTCCTACATTCCCCACCTCCCCCATCGCCTAAGAAGAAGGGTATATAGGTATCTGGACCTCACTGAGTTATTGGGTAATCACTCTCCCATGATTTTGCCCCGTGCGCATTAAATAAATTTTGTATGCTTTGTTTCCTTATTAATCTGCCTATTGCAAGTTCATTTTCAGCAACCCTTCAAAGGGAAAAGGACAGGCTTTCTCTCTTAGAGCCTACATCTTCGTTAATTAGAATAGTTGTAACTGGCTCAACAAACTTCTGGTCCTGAATACACACAGGAAATAAAAGAAACTCTCCCTGATAAAATAATCCTTAAATACTTGCCATGTTCACAAACTGCTATTTGTGAAAGGTAAATATCCCAGGAGGATTCAGTCTATCAATAGTCATACTTCAAGATAAATTACTCTTACTAGCTGGAAAGATAATGTATTAGAGTAAAATTCCAGTTTCTGCTGTGTGACTTTGGTCAAGTTAATTAATATCTGAGATTCTCAGGTTCTGCATTTTGATTGCAAAATAAAAGTACCTACTAATTATGGTTAATGAGAATTAAATAATAGTATTAAGACAGGTCATGAGTATTCTTACTTATTGAATGAGTTTTATTTACTAGGCAACATGCCAAATGCTATACAGGTATTACCTAATTTAATTCCAATGAGATACTGATTATGCAGAGTGTGCTTAGCCAAACACAAAGTTTGTGGGACTAAGAGAAGGGTCCATGCAAAAACACTTTGATTTGTGACTTAAAACCAGAAAGACTGGAAGGAGAACAGTGGGATGGCACAGCAGTGGAACTGTAAGGGGAGAGGGCTTGGGGGAAACCACCTGGGAACTAATTTTTATAAAGATCTTGATGGTTCAACTTTGGCCAGAATGGCCAGTCCTGTCCCAAATTTTATATAAGAACAAGTATATAAACATAATTTAATATAATTTTAATGAATACTTCTACAATCTCATACGTTTCCATTTTCATTACATTTTTGACAATATTATTCCAAATTAACAACGCAGTTAAAATTCACAATCACATAAAATTTTTTAAAAATTGGAAAAGTGCCTAACAATTTCCCAAGAGTCTTGGTAAGAATTCTGTGTCACATGTATAGGATTGTGGGGAATGAACAAATAAAAGATGAGTTTTATATTTAAAAACTAAAATTTGTATGACAGAGAAGATGAAAGATGACAACATTCCCTATTTTAGCTAAACAACTTGTTTATTTATTGTTATAAAAAACCCAGAACAACATTCTACCAAATTAAATAACATGTTAATTTCAAACATGTTAAATTTGGCATTGCCTTGTCTAATTTCCTTAGTTCTCATCCATAAAATAATATATTTCTCAAAAGCAGTTATCAACATACTTGGTTGAATATTTAGTTTATTTCCTTCTACTACTTTTCAAGTAGAGGAAGAAAAACATTCCATTAAATTTAGGTAGTCAGCAAAAAAGGAAAACCTAATGAATGCTAGAGAAAATTAAAGATTAAATTATTCTTAGACTGAAGCGAGCTACATTTCCACTTACTCAAAATACCTTTCAAGGCTTTTCCAAGAAAGGGATTAATCAGGAAAAACATAGAATCTCTGAAGGATAATTTTAAGAATAGTGTCAGTCTGCTAACACTCTCTTTCGATAGCACACTTGTTTGGTTAAATAAGACACAGCACATGCACTGCTAGAATTCCCCAGAAATGGTCACCATGGATCATAATTCCTCAGAATTGGTCCCAGTTCTTGGGAGAGAAGCAAGATTTGTTGATCCCACTGTGACAAGTATGTGAGAATGGCCGTGTGATACATAATAATGTTTTGTGATTCTAAATGTCTCGAAATGGAGTCATTTATGACAAGTCACTCAGCCCACAGTGAAACTGCTAACCCTTCAAAGTGACAAGCACATGTACGGTGGACTGAGGTGATAAGATGACACCTGCCGTGGCCAGGCACCTCAGAGACACCACAGGAAAGTGAAGCCAAAGGCGGCTGAGATGATGACTGTGGACTCCTGTGGAGAGCCACAGAAACAGCAAGAAACTGACAGTGGTGGAGATGCCCGCAGAAGCTTGGCCAGGAGAACTCTGAGGCCTCCTCGCCATTGGTAGTGGCCGCTAGAAGCTCTGCCAGGAGACGAGCACGGACCCCCATCCCCTTGCCGGTCAGTGTTTCCAGGGAAATCCAGGCCTTCCTTGTGCCTCAGCCAGCCTGCCGGCCTCCTGAGCTACTCACCATGGTTTGTTCCCCCTCTCTTTTATGTCTGCCTGTGTGCATTGAGTGTATTTGCATGATTGTTGGTGTGTGAAAGACTTGCAATAAACCATGAATTTGAAAGCATTTAATTGGCCATTGAGTCATCGTGAAACCTCCCATCCTCCTCCGATAGGAGTTGGCACAACTAGGCTGATTGGAACTGTGCCGTCTGAAGAGAGGTGGGTTTACACCTTCACACAGACTCCTAACATTTTGGAAATCTCCATCCTGGAAACGATTTCTTCTTTTGTAAAAAAGCTATATTGTTTCAATTATAAATATTGTGTAAAACCCAAAAGATTTACCTTTTTTTTTTTTGAGAGGGAGTCTCGCTCTGTCGCCCTGGCTGTAGCGCAGTGGCGTGATCTCGACTCACTGCAAGCTCCGCCTCCCGGGTTCACGCCATTCTCCTGCCTCAGCCTCCTGAGCAGCTGGGACTACAGGCGCCCGCCACCACACCTGGCTAATTTTTTGTATTTTTAGTAGAGACAGGGTTTCACCGTGTTAGCCAGGATGGCTACAATTTCCTGACCTCGTGATCCACCCGCCTCAGCCTCCCAAAGTGCTGGGATTACAGGCGTGATCCACCACGCCTGGCCAAGATTTATCTTTTAAAGAGCCTTAAGAAGAGTTTAGGAGGAAAAAAAATTGAATAAAGGGCACTTAGAAAGTGACAGTGTTTATAACAAAACGTTCCCTTTCATTTAAAAGAGAAAGCACTCAAGTTTCTATGTGATTTTTATTATTCTCAGAGCAAAGAAAGACACCTTGTCAAGAGGTAAGACTTAGGGGTGGTTGGTTTGGGTGGCAGCTTTTTTTTTTCATAGGAGCTAAAAAAAAAAAAACGAGAATACTCAAGAGCATGCTGGCAGAGACAAGACCATATCCTATTTGGTTTAAGCATCACATATCCTATTTGGTTTAAGGCAAACTACCATCAGGAGACCCAGGAAATGGGTATTTAACAACACTTTACAAGGAAGGGATGCTATACTTCAGGACACTTTATATTCACTATATATATTCGAAGACCTGTATATGATGCCACATTTCTGAGAGGCAGAATACCCGGGTCCAGGAACCAAGGGTGAAAGCACAAATGACCGTGCTTAACATCTGTCGAGGTTTGTATGTGCCCACAAAAACATATGACAAAGTCCTAACCCCTTGGGGCCTACAAATGTGGCCTTATTTTTGGTTTTGTTTGTTTGTTTTGAGACAGGGTCCCACTCTGTTGCCCAGGTTGGTGTGCAGTAGTGCTACCATAATTCACTACAGCCTCGGCCTCTTAGACTCAAGTGATCCTTCCACCTCAGTCTCCCGAATAGGTAGGACTACAGGTGTGTGCCACCAGAACCAGCTAATTTTTTTTTTTTAAGAGATGAGGTCTCACTGTGTTGCCCAGGCTGGTCTCAAGTTCCTGGGCTCAAGTGATCCTTCCATCCTGGCCTCAGAAAGTTCTGGGATTGTAAGTGTGAGCCATCACATTCAGCCTTGACCTTATTTTGAAGTAGGGTTTTTGCAGATGTAGCCAAATTAAAATGAGGTTCTACTGAATTGTGATAGGCCCAAATCCAATGATTGGTGTCCCTATAAGAAGAGGGCAATTTGTATGTAGAAACACAGAGACAGACACACACAGAGGGAAGAAGACCGTGTGAGGATAGGGGCAGAGATTGTAGTTATGCTGCCACAAACCAAGGAATGCCAAGGACTGCTGGCAGACACCAAAGGCCAAAAGAGGAAGGAGGAAGCATGGCCTGACAACATCTTGATTTCCAACTTCTGACCTTCAGAACTGTGGCAGAATACATTTCTGTTGTTTTAAGCCACCCAGCTTGTGGTAACTTGCTAGGGCAGCACTGGGAAATGAACGCATCATTTCCAATGACTCACTTGGGTAATGTGAGCTTCCAATCCCTGAAACACTTGGTCTGTGGGTTTCCAAGGCACCCACAGCCAAGAAGATCAATCGCCACCTCGGCAAAGCTGCTCCACCCTAATCATCAGAAGCAAGTAGGGCTATTGTTACACAATGGGAGCCAGAAGGAATATATTTGGCACCCAGGTGTCTACTGGGGTCCCTCTTAGTACTTCCTTGCACAAATTTGATGATAAATGGACAACTGCAGCAATCCTAGTCTGAGAAGGGTAGAGTAATCAGAGGATCAAGCCCCTTAGGGATGAAGGTATTGGTCACGCCACAGATTAGCCACAGAGACCAGCAGAGGTTCAGACGGAGGGTGAGGCTAATCTACAATGGATAGCAGAAGAGGGAAAATGAGACTCTGTGGCAGCTGTAGACAAGCTGGGGCTGCAAGGGCTATAGCTAATCCTTTTAATTTTTCTCTCCTAAATTATCCCCTCCCCCATCCAGAAAGGAGGCCCAGGGGAGTCCTGGAAAAGCCTCTCCCAGTCCCTACACAAAGACATGGGTCTGACAGGTGCAAAGCATGGACTACAGAGGATGCTCAAAGAGCCACTGGCTCGGCTCCTCTCTCAGAAATGATGGGCTCATTGCCCAGTGGCTGTGATAGCCGCAGAAGACATCTCTCAGCCGTTCACTCTTCAGCCTTTGCTGGAGAAAACTATCCCGCTAGGATCACACCTTCTCCTAAGGACAGCCTGCATCCTAACGACCCAACAATGCAGAAATATTTTACGTTGTTCCTGGACCCACCCCTTGCTTCAGCCTCCCAGAATCCAGACATGCTGAACATTTGTAAAATGAATTAGTCTAATTAAATAAAGATTAGCTGGATAATTGCACAGTGTTTCATAATCCACACAGACCTAGAGTGGTTTCTCACTTTTGGTGGACTCCAGAATCACCTGGAAAGCTTCTAAAATATCCTGGTATCTGGGCTCCACTTCTCAGAGATTCTGCCTTAATTGATTTTGCATGGGGCAGAGCCTGGGTATTCTCTAAAACCTTTCCAAGATCGTTAATGTGCAGCTAAGTACTGAAAACCGCTGACAAATCAGGAAATTTAGTCAGTGGGGAGCGTGTAGAGAAGTGGCCCTGAATATTTATCCTCTTTGTACTCTCATTTTCTGCCAACTTCTAGTTGCTTGCTTTATCTCACCAAGGGCTGAGGGATCCCAACAGCATTCCCTGTCCTGTAGGAAGCACTTAGGAATACCAGCCAGAAGATTGTTTTAGCATGACTGGCACATTCCAGCAGTTGGGTTGGTTATGCTTTGCACTTACTTTCCTGTCCAGCCGTTTCTCTGTTCCTTACCTTGAAAATCTGTATCACTTCTGTCTGCCTAGGTTCCTGTTCTTCTGCAGTTCTTGCCTTCAGCAATACACATTGGCTGCCAACCCTGCTCACTTCCAACCCTGAAATTCCTGATCTAATAGCTGGTCCCATCTCTGCAGGATGCCCCATCAACTACTGTGCCCTCCTTTTCCCAGTGATCCATGGAGGCAAGGAAAATGAGAAAGGGGTGACACATTTGCTTCCTGTTCTACTCTAAGTATATGGTACCACAGACAACTTTAGGAGGGTTGACTTTAGTAAATTTCCTAGGAAAATTTCAAATTCATCCATTCCTTCTATTTTTTTATTTGCTAGCAAAGAGTCATGTATATACAAAACTAAAATGCTTTAAATAAACTTCCATTTAAAGCATTTAAAGGAAGCATTTCATTTAAAGCATTTAAAGGAAGAGATGACATTTGGAATCTCTTTCATTTACCACTGCCTTCAATTACCAGATGGTAATCTCTACTCAAACTAGGTCTGATTTTCCTGTACTTCTCTCAATCTGATGAATACTAAGCTACTAATGATTCCTCATGGGAGTTTTATAAAGGCAGAAGAACTTCTGCACCCCCCTTAAATAAACAACCTTATCACTGACAGATTTTTAATGGTACAGAATATTTCCCATCTTGTTTACCTATCTGTGACCTCAACTGCAGAAATATTTCTACTGGTACTTATTCACATCATTTTTCATATTTTGCTGCTGGGAGCATACCAAAACCTAATGTTTGCTATAGCTTTTCTTTAAATTACATTTTAAAAGCTATAGTGCATTCACTGAAATAATACATATTTAGGGATTATTTTTAAATCGGCTTTTGCCAAAGTTATAAAATAGAGGTCGCTTGCAAAATAATTCTTTGCCTGTGTGTACATTTGCTGTTGGATATGATTATTCAGCTATTTATGGCTGATGTGTCACAGATGCAATAATTTTTTTAAAGATGCTTAGTGCCATCTGTCATCTCAGTAATAATTTCAAAGACAAAATTTTTAAGAAGAGAGAAATAAAGGAAAAGAGAAATAAAGGAAAAGAGTCTTTAACAATTGTAAGTCCTGGCTAAACCCTGTAAAAGTTAACATTCCAGACCAACATCCGTCCCTATCTTCTCAAACTATTTATCCCTGTAATGGCTATTTATTTATTTATTGAAGCAGAGTCTCACCCTGTTGCCCAGACTGGAGTGCAGTGGCACGATCTCGGCTCACTGCAACTTCTACCTCCCAGGTTCAAGCAATTCTTGTGCCTCAGCCTCCCGAGTAGCTGGGATTACAGGTGCATACCAACACACCTGGCTAATTTTTGTATTTTTAGTAGACACAGGTTTCCATCATGTTGCCTGGGCTGGTCTCTAACTTCTGACCTCAGGTGATCCACCTGCCTCAGCCTCCCAAAGTGCTAGGATTACATGCATGAGCCACCGCAACTAGCCCAACATATTTTAGATTAAATTATTCTTCTAACTTGTCTCCAAAGGTCCGTTTTTGCCCACTGCTTCTTTTTTTTTCTTCTTCTTCCTTTTCATTATAGAATCTGGATTACCTACACTGACCCTGTCTATAAATCACAGTCCTCCAAACAGAAATGAAAATACCTTCTAATAACTCCTAAAATCATCTCTTCACTGCAATCGTCATCTGTTGAAATATATTCCTGCCAAGTATGTTTGAGGTACTCACAGTTTTTAAACTACGGTAATTGAATTCAGGGTTTTAAAATAATATGCACATGACATGTATTAGTCTGTTTTCACACTTCTGATAAAGACATATCCAAGACTGGGCAATTTACAAAAGAAAGAGGTCTAATGGACTTACAGTTCCACATGGCTGGGGAGGCCTCACAATCATAGTGGAAGGTGAAAGTCAAGTCTCACACGGTGGCAGACAAGAGGAGAGGGCTTGTGCATGGAAACTTCCATTTTTAAAGCCATCAGATCTTGTGAGACTTATGCACTATCGTGAGAACAGCATGGGAAAGACCTGCCCCTATTATTCAATTACCTCCCATCAGGTCCCTCCCACAACACATGGGAATTCAAGATGAGATTTGGGTGGGGACACAGCCAAACCATATCATGGTATAATGCAAAATTTTCATTTAGTAGTGAATTTAGATTTCATATGCCTGTCCATTCTTTAGTTACATAGATAGATGGATTTTATTCCCTCTACTCTTCTCATTTTTTATTAGAGCATTGAAATTCCACAGCAAAACCAATGTAGTTCTTGAAAATTCAAAAGAAGAAAAAAATAAAATTCCCTATGGTATCATTCAGAGAAACTGATACAATCTTGTGACATGACACACACTTTTTTTAGAATGTGGAGAGAAATAGTAGACTAGAGGACACACCACAATAATCAAGACTTCTGATCTTTTTTAGGTAGCATTTTATGACCCCAAAATAAGAAAGATTCAAGACCTTCCCTCAGAAACAGAGTTCACTGCAAGAATTTTCTTGCTCATGCTAACCTTAATTTATTCTACTGCAGATGTTGATAGTCACTCTTGGGAAAAACAAAATGGCAAAGGAATATATATTTTCTGACCAAAAAGAAAAGTTGACATAAAGAATTTTAAAAGCATCAATTTAACCATCCATTGATACTGAAAACATTTAACATACATATATGTAGGTATAGACATACATGTGTGATATAATTAAGACTAAAGTATAAATTCTGTTTAATAATCTGCATGCATATATTAACTTTTTCTATCTCATAAAATATTTTAACCATAAAACTGTAATGATTTTACCATAATTTAACTTACTTAAGCAGTTTATTTAACCCAAATTATTTTATCTTTATTTACACCACTCATGTCTTATTTCTCCATTATAAATAATGCTGCAACTGTATTTGGTAAATATTTAAATCATGCATTATTTCCTTAATAAACATTCCCAGAAGCAAATATATTAGCTAAATGATATTTTCAAATTAATTTAAAAATCCCAACTGTTAAAATCACATTTATAAAAGCATTAATAAAGATAAAATAATTTAAGTACAGCAGCCATCAAAAGAAAAACAGTTTACCTTGTGCAAAAAGAACAGGATGAATTTTAAACCCTCCTCCATTTTTCAACCGTTGAGGAAGTTGTTCAAAATGATAACTATCGACGTAGAAGTAAACTTTCAGAGCTTGCCGACTTCCTTCTGCTTGATATGTAAGAGGAACATCTAAAATGAGATTTAATAGTATATTACTTCCTAAAATAAGGAAATGCTAGATGGTACTTTTGTTAACCTTCAGAAAGAATCCTGAGAATTACTTGACCCAATATATTAAGCGTGATCATGTTTATCAAGTTGGGATTCGACATACAGTGCTATTCAGTGAAAGAATATTAAATCAGTTCTCATTAGTTAAAGCAATGGATCTGTTACTATATTATAAAAATTCCATAATAGGCAACTTTGTTACATTTTGACATATCAGATGTCTCACTTAACTAAATGAGGTGTTTAGCTACACATGGTTTGGATTCAAAATCTCCCAGGGCAGCTGCTTCATTCACATTTTAGTCAGAATGAGTCCTTGGGGTATACTTCTTAAGTAGTGTGCAAGAAATTGAGTACACAGCAACCACTACCAAAATTAGCATGGATTCTGCAAGCTCTATTCCCTGAGCACCAGATCGGAAATATATTATCCTTTGTTGATGCCCCACAGTCATTAAAAATTGTCCCAAGTCTTGTAGCTATTTTCAAAGATCCTAAATTTAATTACTTAAAAAAAAACAATCAACGTGAAAACTAAATTTCAGTAGGCGTATTTCACAATGCTATCATAAATCCTCTCCATTTTATGATACTTATCCATGACAAATATTTCTGTCTCATTAGAAAAGAATGTAAAATCATCCTAAAAGGCTGAATAGTCACAATAACCAGTTAAAAATTAAGGACAAACAAATGTAATTGGCATTTAATACATGTTCCTCACACAGTATTTATAACTTCTAACCTGCTTCTTGAAATAAAACTATATATAAAAGTAGAGGTCGGGCTGGGCGCAGTGGCTCACGCCTGTGATCCCAGCACTTTGGGAGGCAGAGGTGGGCGGATCATGAGGTCAGGAGATCGAGACCATCCTGGTTAACACGGTGAAACCCCGTCTCAACTAAAAATACAAAAAATTAGCTAGGCGTGGTGGCGGGCACCTGTAGTCCCAGCTACTTGGGAGGCTGAGGCAGGAGAATGGCGTGAACCCGGGAGGAGGAGCTTGCAGTGAGCCGAGATCGTGCCACTGCACTCCAGCCTGGGCGACAGAGCGAGACTCCACCTCAAAAAAAAAAAAAAAAAAAAAAAAAGTACAGTTCAGGGTTAAATGGCATCTATGATCACAGATTCCAGGCTCCTTATTAAATCTATCTATTTAATTCTGCATACGAATAGGGAAACATGTCATTAATACCTATTTATCTCCTTTATGCCATATAAAGTACTTATTTTTGTTACTATTTTTTTAAATAAAGACACGAAGCATTTGATTTAGAAAAGAGAATGAACAGGTTTCTAACCCAAAGGGTTGAAAATTAATAGCATTTTAATAATTGGGAAAATCCTTTTTTTCTGATTTCTAAAATAAAGACTAAAAGAACCATGGACACTAAATAAAATACAGATTTATACCTACTAAATATCTGTATCCTCTAGTTCCCCTTTTCACACACTGTCTCACATATATATTTTAATTTGTGTTAAATTCCATACCCTTCATCTTTGGCATCAATATAGGCAACCTCTATGCTAACAAATGAATAATGTTATTGAAAGAAAAATAGTGATAATGATACAACGGTTGGAGTTTCATATTATAGAACTAACATAGAACAAATAAAGATGTTATATTAGGAATCAAGGAACTAAAACTTAATGAAAATTATAAAGTATATTAATTTAAAGTGAAGTTCAAACTAAGAGCACTATAACTCCTGGGATCAAGTGATCCTCCAGCCTTGGCCTCACAAAGTGTTGAGATTACAGGCATAAGCCACCGCCACACCCAGCCCATTACCACTCCTTTCAACATCATACTGGAAGTCCTAGCTATTGCAATAAAATAAGACAAGAAAAAAGAAACTATAAAGAATGGGAAATGAAAACATCAACAAAAAAATGCTCCTGGAACTAATAAGCAATTATAGCCAGGTTGCAGGATACAGGTTAATATAAAAAGTCAATTCCTTTCTTACATACCAGCAGTGAATAAGTGGAATTTGAAATTAACAACATAATGCCATTTATATTAGCACCTCCCCAAAATAAAATACTTAGGTATAACTCTAATAAAATATTACAAGATCTATATAAGGAAAACAAAAAAAAAACTGGTGAAAAAAAATTTTTAAGAACTCAGTAAATGGAAAGACATTTTATGTTCATGGATAGGAAGATTCACTATTGTTAAGGTGTCATTTCTTCCCAGCTTGATCCACAATGTCAGTGAAACACCAAGTAAAATCCCAACAGGTTATTTCTTGGATATTGACAAACTAATACTAAAGTTTATATGAAAAGGCAAAAGACCCAAAATAGCCAACATAACATAGAAAAAGAAGAACAAAGTTGGAAGACTGATACTCCTTTAATTTAAGACTTACTATAAAACTACAGTAATGAAGACAGCATGGTATTGGCCAAAGAACAGACAAATAGATCAATGAAATAGAACAGAGAGCTCAGAAACAGTCTAACATATATATAGTCAACTGATCTCTGACAAAGGAGCAAAAATAATACAATGGAGCAAAGATAAGTCTTTTCAACAAATGTTTCTGGAAGAACTGGGCATCTACATGCAAAAACATAAATCTAGACACTCACCTTATATCCTCCACAAAAATTAACCCAAAATGAATTATAGACTTAAATATAAAATGAAAAACTATACAATTCCTGCCAGATTACATAAGAGAAAATTTAGATGACCTTGGAAATACTGATGACTTTTAGAAAGAACACCAAAGGCACAATCCATGAAAGAAATAATAGATAAGCTAGATCCCATCAAATGTAAAACTTCTGTTCTGCAAAAGACATTGTCAAGAGAATGAGAAAACAAGGAACAGACTGGGAGAAAATATTTGCAAAAGACACATCTGATAAAAACTGTCATCCAAAATACACAGATAACTCTTCAAACTCAACAATAAGAAAACAAACAACCCAAGTGTATTAATCCATAAAAATGTCTAAGAGTGAGTAATTTATAAAGAAAAGAGCTTTAATTGGTTCACAGTTCTGCAGGCTGTACAGGAGGCAAGATGCTCACATCTGCTCAGCTTCTGAGGAGGCCTCAGGAAACTTATAACCATGGCAGAAGACGAAAGGGGTAGCAGGCACATCATATGGCAAGAGCAGGAGAGCAAGCAGGGAGGTGCTACACACTTTAAAACAACCAGCTCTCATGAGAACTCATTATCATGAAGACAGTACTAAGGGGAAGGCACAACATCATTCATGAGAAATCCACCCCTGTGATCCAATCACCTCCACCAGGCCCCACCTCCAACACTGGGGATTACAATTAAGCATGAGATTTGGGTAAGGACACACATCCAAACTATATCACCAATTTTAAAAATGGGCTAAAGACCTCAACAGACAACTCTTTCAAGAAGATATAGAGATGGCAAATAATCATATGAAATGATGCTCTTATCATTTGTTATCAGGAAAATGCAAATTAAAACAGTACTGAGCTACCACTATACACTCATAGAGGGGCCAAAATCCAGAACACTGACAACACCAAATGCTGACAAGGATGTAGAGTGATAGGAGCACTCATTCATCACTGGAGGGAAAAATGCAGATTTTCCACAAAATAAATTTCATTATATAAAATTTAATCCTTTAGCTAGTTTAGTCCTCTCTCACTAATTAAATAATATGATATGGGAGTACCTTGTAGTTTCCTTATCACTAAAGTGGTTAAATTGCCCATTTATGCCTTTGTATTTCTTACCAGTCTCCATGCGCATAGCCACTCTGGAAAACAATTTGGCACTTTCTTGCCAAACTAAGAAGCTCTTAACATACGATCCAGGAATCATGGTCCTTGGTATCTACCCAAAAGAGCTGAAAACTTATATCCACATAAAAACCGACACATGTATGCTTATAGCCACTCTTCATAAATGCCAAAACTTAAAAGCAACCAAGATGTCCTTTGAATGGATAAACTGTGGTACATCCAGCCAATGGAATTTTCTTCTGTGCTAAAAAGAAATGAGCTATCAAGCCATGAAAAGACATGAAGGAAGTTTAAATGCATATTACTAAGTGAGAGAAGACAATCTGAAAGGCTACCTACTGTATGATTCCCAACTATATGATGTTCTGAAAAAGGCAAAACTGTGGAGAAAGTAAAGAAAATCAGTGGATGCCAGGGGTTGGGTGCAGAGTGGGAGGGAGGAGGAATGAACAGGCAATCCACATGGGATTTTAGGGCAGTAAAAATACTCTGTATGATACTATAATGGTGGATACATGTCATTACACATTTGTCCAGATCCAGAGAACGTACAGCTCCAAGAGTGAATCCTAATGTAAACTATGAACTTCGAGGGATTATGATATGCTAATATAGTTCATTGATTTTAAGAAATGTACCTCTATCGTGAGAGCTATTGACAGTTGGGGAGGCTGTGCATGTGTAGGGACAGGGGTATGGAAAATCTCTGTACCTTCCTCTCAATTTTGCTGTGAACCTAAAAGTGTTCTAAAAATATAAAGCCTTTTTAAAAAGTGCATAATACTAATGTGGAGTTGAAAATTGTTGCCTTTTATTTGTGGAAATTTATTAGCTATAAAAAACAAACTTGATAATTAGGACTATATAATATTTAAACGTTTCAAAACCAATATTGCAAGAGGAAAAGGTCTCTGGTAGCATTCTGTAGAAGGATTCATCCCAGAGAGGAGTTTCAACCGTGTCATCCCATCCCTGTAAACACAGCCTCTAATCATTGAATGGGACCGTGAGTTTCAAAATAAGTCTTTGACTAAGAAGCTGTTAGTTCCCTCTGCCTTGGTTGCTCTTCCCTGACTTTCTGCAGGGTTGGGTCTTTCTTATGCTTCAGATCTCAGCTTAAAAGCTACTTCTGCAGAGAATCCTCCACCAGTCACCCCTTGAAGGGCTGCCTCGCCTTTTTTCTTTATGCATCTGCTTATTTCCTTCATAGGATTTATCACAGTTTTATTTTTATATTGATTTCTTATTGATTGTTGATTATTCATTCCTCATTCATTATTGATTCCTAATTCCTTATTCCCAACTAGGCTGTCAGCTCCATGAAGACGGGAACCATGCCTGTCTCACCCATGATGGCACCCACACCTCCAAGCACAATGCCTGGTCCATATAAGGATAGTGGGGACTCAAACATATTCATTCTCCTAATAATGAACTACTATAAAATGACCCATATCACCATTGAAAAGGAGAAGACCTGCTGTCATTACATTATTCTCCTAAACTGATGCAGATTTTCCACAAAATAAATTTAATTATAGACAAACTTACCATTTAGCTAGTTTATTACTCCTTCACTGATTGTGTAATAAGACATGGGAAGCACCTCGTATTTCCCTTATTATGAAGTGGTCAAATTGCCCATTTACTTCCTTGTATCTCTCATGAGTGTCTAAGCTCCATGCCAAAAAAAGCCTTGTTTCATTTGCACACCATGATATCCCTAGAACTTAGTTCAATACTTAGCATGTTATATATATTTAATAATTATTTCTTCAATGAAAATGAACTGTCTTTAATCAAGATATTTGACTTCTACTTGCTTGGCATGCCATAATTCTTCAGAATCTCATTATTCTTTTCATGCGAAAGTGAGATTATAGGTGATGCTATAAATATAGCTTTTGAGAAGAATGCAAAGTAATAAAGTAAGAAGGATGAATTCAAATACTTACTGAATACTAGTATAGACATATGTAATGCTAGAGTCTTTCAAATACATTCTTATTTAAGTTCCTCAACCCTGTGAGTTAGGGAAAGCTATAGTTCTCATGCTTAAAGATAAGAATGAAGCCAAGATTTGGACCTGGATTTCTTGACTTCAAAGCCAATGGTGTCTTTACACCTTCATGCTTCCCCCCTCTCTGTACTTAGTCCTCCCTCAAAGGCATGCAGCCAACTAGTCTCCATCCCAGTGATACAGAATTAATTAGTGAATCTGACTTCTCCGCATCTAAGTAACAGAAAGATCAAACTACATGCAATGCATAATAAAGCTTCATTTTCTTACACCACTTAAATAAGATGTGATGACCTCTGAATACAGGATAATTTTCTTATTTCCTGCATCAACTTAAAATAAGAATTATATTCCTATCTTCACTGTTTTTAGTGTTCAATAGTGCAGCATTGGAACCAGCCCCTCATTAGAGAACCATTTTCGGAAGTTGAGGTTACACTTTGAAGAGATACACTAAAATGTATTGCCAAATATATTCAGAATGCCTGTATCTGTTATAGTGACATCTACATTTACATATTATTATTACTTACATGGTCTCAATTATTTTTTATATTTAGTATGTGTTCCAAAGTTAAATCTTTCACAGTAGATATGCAGTAAGGAAGTAGTTTATCAAGCTTATGATATTGGTTCTTCTCCTACTTGTTCAACAGACCATTTGCCAATAATGTCATAGGAGAACCATGGAAACAGTACTCCTGTGAGCTTACAGTTCCTCAGGCGAAACTTTAAACAACACATTGGGTTATATCACGAAAACAGAGATCTCTCTGCCTTCAGCAAAACTATGCCCACATTATTCAAGTAAATGAAGATAGATCTCATTCTATACATATCCACAGCAAACCACACAATTTGTTCAAATAATATTATCCTTATCAAATAATATTCTCTGCCAGAAAAATTCTTGAATAAATATAACCTAAATTTCTAACTTTGTGCTTCTTGTTCTCTTCCTCATTCATCAGAGGAAATGAAACTTTAATAATATTCTGTTCTCTCTATTTTCATAAATTAAACAGTATTGACATTGCTTTATTTTTAAATAATCTCCACAGCTACCCTCCAGGCCAAGTCACCATCCTCTCCCACCTGGGAGAGGTAGCTTTTTAACTGATCACTGGGCTTCTGCCCTTGGTCCTAGAATAGTCTATTTAACACAGCAGTCAGAGACAGCCTTTTCATATGGAAGCCACATCCCATAATTCATCTGTTCAATGTCATGGTTAGGAAGCAAAGCTCTTTCAACAGCTGGCAAGCCCTGCATAGTCTGGCCTCCTTGCTGTTTCCATCTCTTTTTCTGTTCCCCTCACTTGCTCCACTCCACCTATGCAGGCCAACTTGCTATCCTGAGAGCATACCATGTCTGCTCCCAGCCTCAGAGTCCAGTGAGCCTGGGACACTGCTCCTCCGATATCTCCACAACTCCCTTAACCTTTTCAGGGCTCTGCTCTCCTTTTAGGTAAAGATTCCTCCCTACCCCATTCATTATCTGCAACCTTCCATCTGCCCCTTCATTGGTATCCTTTGCTCTCTTTTGTTTCCCTAAATATCTTTCACATAATTGCCTAATTTATTATAAAATTATTTTGCCTATTATTTATCTCTCCTCACCTTAACTTAATCCCCATAAGAGATATCTGTTTAGCTCTCTACTGAATCCAACACCAAGAATAGTCTTGGCAAGAAGTAGGCATTTAAGGAGCTTTTGATATATGAATAAATGAATGATTATCATCTTAAGTCAGATCATGAATCAAATGAAAATGTATGGAGTCCTTATTTATTGTACTGGACATTAGGAATGTGAGAAATAAAACCTGAAGAAGCTTACACCTTCTAGCCTAATACACACGATACTCATACTTTTGAAGAAACAAGAGACATATAAAAATAATAACAAACTACAGAAGATTTCTTAGACTGATAGATCTATTTTAACTATATTTATGGAATGTGGAAATAGTAGGTAACGATAACTTGCAGAAAGTAAAAGCAAGTTATTTTACTTTGTTTAATGTAAAATATATGGTTATTTTACATTAAACCGTATATATTGCTACTTCTCTGAATATAAAACTTTTAAAATACTGCCTTTGTCAAATTAGTGATGGAAAATTTCTAAATCAAAAGGATACATTTCAATCATTCAGTTCATAAAATACTTATCAAATATATTAATACCAAAGTTATATCATATATAATTGTTTGATGCCAAATAAATTTTGTAAATACCTAATTACTTACTTGCAACCAGGGGTTCCTCTTCTGATGGTTTAAAGTAAAAGGAAACCTTTTCCAAATCAAATAGTGCAACCAGCGTATCTTCTAACATGGCTTGTTCATCTGTCTACAAAGAAAGAAAAACAATGTATAATACAAGATGATATAAAGCAACATAACACAACATGACATAATGTAAATTCAGACCAAAACAACTTTGCTGTGTTTTATTTATACACAGGCACAAAACAAAATTATAAAGACTTTAATAATTTATTGCCCAAAATGAAATGAACAAATCTCTTAAAGTTACAAGTTTCTTTTATGGTTTTATATTTTCCCTTTTCTCTATTGTTTAAATGGTTATGTTATACACACATTTTTCAGTCTATTTTGTAGCTGGATTCTAATCATATTGATTTCATTTATTATTTACAGAACACGAAAAGCATGCTATTTGCATCTAAACTACTAAAATCTTATAACATCTGAAAAGCAAAAATGTTGTTTTATTTAAAAGACAAACTACATAATAGCTATCCTGTTTTATAATGAGATAACTTATTAATATTTATTTGCTATTTTTAGTAACTGTGATTAAAATCAATTTTAATGTGTGGTTATTTGGCTTCCAACGAGCTTGGGAGCAAGAATCATTTTCACCTCACTTGTCTTTGTGGCGTCTTAGTCTAGAATCTTGTGAGTAACAGATCTGGTTTGTTTTAATCATCCATCTCATTCTTATAGCATATAGTTTTATAGCTAAGGCAAGTAAGGCCCAGACATTAAAAAAGTCAGTGTGTGTCTCAGTGATGTCATCTTTCTGGTACTAGATTCTGGCCTTCCTATTAGCAGTTTAATGCATTACTTACAGGGTCTTTTAATAGTTTTATCATGAAAATATAATTAACTTTGTCATACATAGCTTATCTTCCAAAGGTAATATTTGTTTCCTTAAGAATGTCAATGGTCAGGCATGGTGGCTCACACCTGTAACCCCAGCACTTTGGGAGGCCGAGGCAGGAGGATCACTTGAGCCCAGGAATTGAAGACCAGCTTGGGCAACATAGTGAGACACTATCTCTCAAAAAATCAAAAAATTATCTGGGTATGGTGGCATGAACCTATGGTCCTAGCTACTTGGGAGGCTGAAGTGGGAAGATCACTTGAGCCCAGGAGGTTGAGGCTGCAGTGAGCCAAGATTGCACTGCTACACTCCAGCCTGGGCAACAGAGCAAGACCCCATCTCTTAAAAAAATAAAATGTCAATGATCCTTTTAAACAGTTAGTTTAACATGTTGTATACAGCATTTGTAAAAGTTGCTGTAGGCCAGGCACGGTGGCTCATGCCTATAATCCCAACAGTTTGTGGGGCTGAGATGGGTGGATCACCTGAGGTCAGGAGTTCAAGACCAGCCTGACAAAAATGGTGAAACCATGTCTCTACTAAAAATACAAAAATTAGCTGAGCATGGTGGTGCATGCCTGTAATCCAGCTACTCGGGAGGCTGAGACAGGAGAATCACTTGAACCTGGGAGGCAGAGTTCGCAGTGAGCCAAGATCGCGCCACTGCACTCCAGCCTGGGTGACAGAGTGAGCCTCTGTCTCAAAAAGAAAGGTTGCTGTAAGCTCGTAGCCAAATTTGGGGGCAGCATTAGTAGAAGATGAAGGAGGTGGTAAAGAATTTCCATTCTGTGATAAAGAATCAGTGGAGGTAGCCCCAGACCCCAAAGGAGGGCAGCATGGAGACACAAAGAGGTTGGAAGAACTGTCACCTTTGTACCTTGGTGTGATGTTTAATATAGTGCACAGTACACAGTAAGTACTGGATAAATGTTTATTAAACCATTATCTTAAAAAAATCCTTTTGAAGCAGCAAAAAAATGTCATGACCCAAGAAAGAAAGGACAGGACTGAAGAATCAGTGTTTTTTCTGGTAGACAGAAATTCACAAAGAAATGTTCCAGACAGTGTGGCCTTTGAGAGCTACAGCACAAGCCATGGTGTTCCAGCCAACATTGCCAAAGCCAGGCCCAAGTGACCACTGGCTGTGCCTCGCGCTCAGGGGTACACAGACCACCAGAGCGCTGCTCCTAGAGAGCCATTCACATTCCTGGGTGGATGTTTTCTTTCTGCCTTTGTGACAGAAGCAGAAAGACTATGGGTTTCTTGAATTTTTCTTTCCTTAGCAACCTCTCTATTTTCTTTTTAAAATCAATTCCTTAAATAAATTTAAGGGTTTCACAAGACCAGTTGAAAAAAAAACCACACTGCTTCATTGAGATATAACTCACATACTGTAAAATTCACCCATTTAAAATGTATAGCTCAGGGGTTTTAGTATATTCACAGAGCTGTCCAGCTAGCACCATCGTCTAACTTTAGAATATTTTTATCATCCCCCAAAGAAACCCAATACCCAATAGTATTCACTCCTCATTTTCCTGCCCCCAACCATCAGCTGTAGCAACCACTAGTCTACTTTCTGCCTCTAAAATGTACCTACTTAGTACATTTCACCATAATGGAATCAAACTATATGAGGTCTTTTGTGACTGGCTTATTTCACTTAGTATAATGCTTTCAGTGTTTATCCATGTTGTAGCATGTATCAGTACTCCATTCCTTTTAATTGCTGAATAATATTCCATTATATGGACACATCACATTTTGTTCATTCATCAGTTGATGAACATAAGTTGTTTCAATTTTTTAGCTACTATGAATAATCTTGCTAGGAATGTTTGCATACAAGATTTTGTGTGAATGTAAGTTTTCATTTATTTTAGATGTTACCTAGAAATAGGATTTCTAGGTAATATGGAAACTCTATGGTTCATATTTTGAGGAACTGCCAAACCAGCTTCCAAAACGGCTGTGCCACTTCCCAGGAGCAACTTAAGAGGGTGACAAAATTCCTCCACATCCTCCCCAAAACTTGGTACTATCTGTCTTTTGTATTATAGCCATCCGTGTCACACGCATTGTGGTATTTCATTGTGGTTTTGAGCTGCATTTCTCTAATGGCTAATGATGTTGACCATCTTTTCATGTGCTTTTTGGACGCTTTTCTATCTTTGGAGAAATATCTATTCAAATCCTTTGTCTACTTTTTAATTGGTTATTTATCATTTTACTGTTGAATTTTAAGGGTTCTTTATATATTCTGCATATGTCACTCATCAAATATATGATTTTTAAATATTTTCTCATATTCTTTGAGATTTCCAATAAAATTAAAGTAAAAGCATCGGCACTTGATTAGACAATGGCAGTTTAAAAGTAAGGAAAATAGAATAGAAATAAAGCCTTACTCATTGACACATTCATTCAACAGATAATTGATGCCTACCATGTGTTACAAAGTAGGCTTCCTATCATACCTAATTCACACACACACACACTCACACACACACAAACACACACACACATACATTTGTTTTTAAGCTCAAACATGTTACTTGGTAGCTACATTTTCTATGTGTACTTTAACAGATGAAATAGGCTGTCATGTTTAAAATCACAATTCTATTCAGTGATCACCTAATGTTTATATATTAAAGTGAACACATTTGCTTTTAAACATGATGATAACTATCCAAACCACAGGAGGTATTGGTGAAAAAACTCTTAAGTTCACCACAGTTTTATTTTTCGAATATTTCAAGATGCTTTCATCGTATCCACTGTGGAAACCCAATGCATAAATATAGAATATTCTCAGTAATTAAGGCAATGCTCTTCGATTTAACAGGACAAACATGCATACAAAGAAAAGAACTACAATTATTTAACATATGCAAATTTTAAACAGATTGTCAGGCAGTATGGTATTTGAGCTCTCTGAGCTTGGCTCTCAAGCCTGCTCCAGGACATCAATCTCAATAGGAGTTTTGGTTTCACAGCAGCCTGTGTCCTTGGACTGGGAATAAGGAACAGCAGCAGAAAGACCCTTTTTCTTCTGATGACTTTCTCCACTCAGTGTGTAGGCATACAAGAATTAGTAACAGATGGAGGCTTTCTCAGCTTTTAGCAGCCACAGAGAAGAGATACAAACCAGGAAAGAAGGAATACATTCTATATATTATTAAAATTTGAAGGACCACAGAAAAATGTATATTTTTAAAGTAGCTGAATGCATGCACATTCATAGAGATAACCAGGGGGAACGAAATAACTACTTCTTATTTCAAAACATGTTACAGTGCAGGTTACAGTTGACACAGACAGTGGGAGTCCTGTGATTTCCTTACCAAGTTTGGTGACAGAAGTGACTGAAAGTGAAAAAGAACACCTGCATTCGCTATCTGGTCCAGCCACCTCCTGCTGGCTTCCCAAGTTTCCATCTCATTTTCCTTGCTGTTGTCAAACATCTGGTTCAAGGCTGCCATGAGCTGCTCAGAGAAGGCACAGACAGTGGCCACAAGAGTCTGGCAGAAAACCATGTCTCTACGGAGCTGTGTCTCACTATCTGTGATCAAAGAGAACATAGAGAATGCTTTGAAAAATGTTGCAGATGGTGAAAACCAATGCGTTAAGCATCTACATTCACTAGCATTTCATCTTTTCACTAAACTCACACATGTGAAAAATGTGAATTTGAGCTCTATAAATGACCACACACATTTTAGCAAATACGCTTTACAGAAAACACTAAACACCAAAACATGTTAGAAATATTAAAATATTTTTTCCTAATCAATATTGTGACTCTATTCTAGAATCATTAAATTGTTTGATAAAATCTGAGGGAGAAAAATAAGGCTTCATTTATTTATATTTTCTATACCTGATGGGACACAATTTGCATTTGCTGCAATGACATTTTCCTAAACAAAACTCAAAGTCCAATTCGTCAGTTTTTGTTGGCAAATTAAATATAATATTATCAACAAAATTTTTAAAATTAACAACTAAACCTACTCAAATAACGTGAAATACACATGGGGAAAAGAGTATATGATGTTCAATTGTTTGCAATTATAAGCAAATCTGTCTCTCCTGAATGGAGTTATTAAACTTCATGAGCTATAAGTATGTTCTAATATATAAGAATATGAATTCCTATAATTCTTCCAAATAAGTAATATATTTATAGTTTTAGTATGAATTGATTTGTATATGTTTACCAGGATTCTTATCCTGCAATTGACTGGAGTTTTGGTTAACCCACTGATATGGTTAGGCTTTGTGTCCCCACCCAAATCTCATCTTGAATTGTAATCCCCAGGTGTTGAGGAAGAGACCTGGTGGAAAGTGATTGGATTATGGGGGTGGTTTCTCCCATGCTGTTCTTGTGATAGTGAGTGAATTTTCACGAGATCTGATGGTTTTATACATGGCAGTTTTTCCTGTATTCTGACACACACGGTCTCTGCTCTCTCTTGCCTGCCACCATGTAAGGCATGCCTCCTTCCCCTTCTGCCTTCTCCCATTCTAAGTTTTCTGAGGCCTTCCTGGCTGTGCAGAACTGTGAGTCAATCAAACTTCTTTCCTTTATAAAGTACCCACAATCTCAGCTATTTCTTTATAGCAGTGAGAAAACAGACTAATACACCCACTTTGAAGATAGGTTTCCACTGTGAAATTCCGAACTAGAGATTTTTCAAATGGAAAGAAGCTAACACACAGAGTTCATTTCTTCAGGTGGTTGGATATATACAAACTACAGAAACACAAAGCTACACATTCCACATATTGAAAAATCACTTCCACTAGAAGTGGAAACAACAAAGGGAAAAATAACCTCCTCTCAAATGTGTACTAAATATTTCAAGGGTTCATAGACTCTTCTGGAATAAAGAAGCACTGTCAATATTAGTGTATAACATAGAGATAAATGCTGACTTTATTCAGTGGTGAGCTCCTGTTTTATTGACAAAAAAGGCATAATTTTTAAGATTTACCAAGAACATCGAACATCGAACATCTGTTTTTAATAACCATCAAAGGCATGTGTACACATAATTTAGTTTCTATGTTACTCGGTTTCACTGTAAAACCTACTCTTGAAAATTTTATTAGAAAGATAATTAAATATTTAAAATATTTAATTTTGTATCTGAATATTCATTTATTTGGCTCAACTATAGATAATTAAATATTTAAAATATTTAATTTTTTATCTGAATATTCATTTATTAGGCTCAACTATAGAAACATGCTGCTTTGGTAGGTTAAAATGGCAGAATGTGGCCATTCCATATGGCTCAACTTACTAATTTAACCAACAACATGTGTTAAGGGTCTATATCATGCGCCCCATGCTACTAGATAGGAAAGGGCATTTATAGGTAACTATAAAATCTTTAAACTGGAAATGAACTTTGTCCAATCCTCAAGAAAAAAAACTAAACACCTATTTTGTTGTGCACAATTTCTATCACAGTAGACATTGAACAAATGTTTACTAAATCAATGATTAAAATAAACAGTCAGTGGCACTAAAAATAAATTGAAAACTGAAATGAAAAGACATGAGTTCATTCTCTGGTTTCTTGAAATATCTGGATTTAATTTTACTTAAGAGGCTAATTCAGATAGCTTGTTAGCTCCAGTGTGCACCTAGGGTACTGAGGTTCACGACAGAAACCAAATAAGTAAAATAAATTGCCCTACGTCTTTGTTATACATTATTACTTTGTTTTTCAGATGTTCTATAGTGAAACAGAAAATCTGGGTGAATTTTTAAGAATACTTCAGTAGATTTGGCAGAAATACTCCCACCCATACCTTGAAAATGATTTAATAAAAATCTAATTGGAAAGAAATTATGGATATTGAGTGAAAAGCAAAAATCTAGAGAAAGAAGGATCTGCACTGCAAGCTTTAACAAAAATCACCAGGATTAATAATTTTGCCACTGGTAGAAATAATTATTTCCAAGTTTCTTTTGTGAAAAAGTTTTCTATTTTTATCCTAAAAAGAATAGTTAGATGTTTATTCTATACTCTGCTACTATATATTATTTGCATTTAAGCCAAAATAAGATTTTTCTTTCAACCTCTTTATCAAATCAGAACTGATTGCAATTAACAGTCAACTTTTCAATGTGCAAAACCTGTTGATAACTTGAAGTTGTATTCATTCATCAATTAAATGTTTGACACTGAATGAACACCCTACAGGAACTGACAGCTGCAGAGGATCCAAGCTGGGGCCTCAGCCATATTGAATAAAAATTCATATTTCATGAGATGATTTTCTGTTGCCACCTTCCTATTTTCAACAGAGAGTAGATGAATTATTTGCACAGATTCAAAATGTATGTATTATATCAAGAGCTTTTCAAGTTAACTTTTTACAAGCCATCATCTCACAGTGAATAACAAAGTTAGAAAACAGTGGCATAAGCGGGACCTTGCAACCCATCCCCGACTTATATTTACAGCTTCTCAACATACCACTTCCCTCCATTCATTCCACACTACAGCAACAATGTTCACAGAATTATTGGGAGAGCACATTAAAACAAGATATTTGAAAGCAGTCAGAGGCATGGGGTACACAGACCTGTCCTCTTTGAGCCACACAGTACTGCTCAGCAGTCCTCAAATACCAAATGCCCTATGGCCTACACTGGGCCTATACCTTCCTTCCAGATGCATCGCATGCCCTTGTCCTTCTCCTCTGCCTAGCAAACTTTAAATCAATCTTTAAGAGTCAACTCATCAAACTATTGAAACTCATTGAAAGATTATCTCCCCTTGTGAAATTCCCCTCTCCCCAAGGAAGTACTGGGGCTCTTCTTCTGGTCCCCATAGACCTGGGGGCATCCTTCTACTGGAGGGCTAATTATATAGCACAGTGGGCATTCATTTATGAGTCTGTGTTCCCAACGAACCATCAGCACATCAAAGCCAGAGAAGTGGCATGTGACTTAGGCTCACACTCTGTAGAGGCATATCATCTGCTTTCAACTACCCATTCTAAGCCATATTTTAGGTATCACATCCCCATGTGGAAACTGCGGTTCATTCCTCCTTCTTAGGTCTACGGTAAAGATAAATGAGATAAAAAGTATTTAAAGCACTTAACAAACTAAAGGGGTGTAGCCTTATCACTGTGATTCTTCTTTTTGTTTAGCATCTAGCACCGTGCCTGGCACGGAGTAGGTGCTCGGCTTTATTGCTCATGGAGAAGGAACAATTTGTTACATAAATTACAACAAAATCTACTAACTCTCAGCAAAAGTAGCCGGTCTTTTTCTTTCAATTATGCAACCATTCAAAATTTACAAGTATCCACCCTTTACAAAAGGTATTTTTGGGTTTTTCGTGTGTTTTTGTTTTGTTTTGTTTTGTTTTTTAAGAGAGAGCGTCTTACTCTGTCACCCAGGCTGGAGTACAGTGGCACAATCATAGCTCACTGAAGGTTCAAACTCCCAGGCTCAAGAGATCCTCCTACCTTGGCCTCCCAAATAGCTGGGACTTGCAGGTGTGTGCCATCCCATCTGGCTAATTTTTATTTTTATTTTTATTTTTTTGTAGAGGCAGGGCCTCACTATGATATCCAGGCTGGTCTCAAACTCCTAACCTCAAATAATCCTCCATCCTCAGCCTCCCAAAATGCTGGGATTATAAACGTGGACCAGGGCACACTGGCTTCATTTCTTATTTTTTATGAATAAGAAAGAACTACAGCAAAAATCACATCTGCTTTCAGCTGCTAGCAAAAGAAGAAAAACAGAGATTTTGAGGGGTTTTTTTTTTTTGCTTACTGTTATTGTAGAGTAAGATTTTTATTATTTATTTTTATCATAGAGTAATATTTTTCTTATAGGGAGACTAGACTCAAAAGAAATGGTTTTTGTACCTATCAAAGGCTTCAGTTTCATTTCAGTATTTAAGCACCTATTTAAACTCATCTTCTAACACATGTTTTAAATTACACTATTTAATCTTGGCTGTTTAGAAGTTTAAGATCTGCAATTAGCTACCTGGTCTAAAAAGAATGAGATGGTTTGTAGACACACAAAAGCAATCTCAGAAATTATGCTAACACAGAGATTGCAGGGAAAATAAAGCAAAATAAACAACAAAAAGGATTAGAGAAAGAGAAAGGTAGAAATAAAAGGAGGTTAAGAATATTTAAAAGACACCGTCTACCCTTTTCAAATAAACATAATTCCACAGCCAGAAATATGAAGTATTTTGGCTACTGTTTTGGTGTCATACTATATAGAAGAGGGGAGAGAGAGTGAGCAAATAAAACAGGAAAATAAAGAATCGTAAGAGGAATAGAAAAATAAAATTGAAATCAAAATAAAAATCTACCAGAGCATCCATTTGAGCATTAATGAATAAAATGAAGCATCCCAGAATCACCTCCGGAACTGGCAAACCTAAGTTTGAATTTCAAAACTGCCACCTACTATTTATTCATTTATTCAATAAGGCATCAATATGCCTAACCTTCTAGATGCTCCAACGTCAGTGTTGACTGTATACTACGTGCTGGTTATTATTAATCTGCCAGAATGTCAATTTCTTCACCTTTAAAACTGTGGAAACAATAATATTCTCACCTGGTGGGTTGTGGGGACCCAATGAAATCCAAGAAAATGAGGTCCATGAATCGTGTTATTAGTAAAGCTCAGAAACTGTCAGATATTTTTGTCATTATTATTAGTCAAAAAGCAAGCCAAAACCTTTTTTCATTAGGGCAAAAAACCAATGGACAAATAAAAAAGCCCTGTTGGTTAACTTGGTTCATTCATAATTTAAAATTTCCAAGTGTGGTACTTTGGAAAAGTGGTCACAAATTCTTTCCCTCCCTGTATCCACACTCTTGTAATGTAATTTTGAGACTCTTTCCTTCAAAAGTAGAATCTATATCTCTACCCCTTAAGTCTGGCCTTGCCAGTTACATGCTGGGGCCAGTAGAAGGTGGCAAGCTCTTAGACATCGCACTGTCTTCCTGGAACCCTGCAAATCCACCATGTGAACAAGAACAGGCTAGCCTCATAGATGACGAGAGACAGGCTGCCCAGGCAGCCCTGTTACCTCAGCTAACAGCCAGCCAAATGTTACATATGTGAGCAAGGCCACCCTAGATCACCTGTGCCTAGCCAACCCACCACCTGACTGCAGACACATGGGCAAACCCAGCCAAGATCAATAAAACCTGGCACAGACCAGCAGAAACGCCCAGATGACACTAGACAGGTAAGCAATAAGAAATGGTCATTGTTTTATGCCACAAAGTTTGGGGAATTTTTTTTTAACACAACAAAAGCTAACTGCTATCACAAGTAATCATTCAGGTTATATTTTTAGGAACAAATCCCTATCAACATCTAGTTAATGTAATAGAATTTCTGTGTATACACATACACATACTTTATGGAAAATAGATTAAAATAATAAAAGTAACTCATTCAACATATCTATATATCTCCAAATCTACAGAAAGAGATGCACAGCAGGCTGACATCAAACTGTTCACTATAATTAAACGGCATGTAGTCGAGTTTTCCCAGTCTTTGCAATCTATTTCCTTCTAAATGCATTTTGAATGAAAACCTGGTTGAAATATTTCATACATTTTTCCTTTTTCATTCATATAATTTTTCATTCACTTTTGCCCCAAATATTTGCTGAATATCTATATGCCAGCCACTATTTTAGGCATTTACTGATGATCAAAATAGACATAGTGCCTGCCTTTATGACATTTACAGTCTACCATCTGCAATTTAGAATCTCAGCAAATATTTAATTGTCCTTTAGTGTCATTTTCCATTACCAATATTTTTTGAGCTCCCACTAAGTGCATGGTAAAAGTGTTTTAATGTAAGATTTGTAAAATGTTTACATACATTCTTGTTCATAAACAAAATTTAGACACAATTAACTTTAACAAAACCTACTCCCTTTGTCCTGTTTAATAATATTTTGTTTAAATCTATATTCATATATGTTTTCATGGTTTCGCTTATAAGAGAATGCAAGTGTGTGTGTATATATATATATGTGTATATATATATATATTTGCATTTTTATTAAAATGATGTGAGTACTTTTTCTAATCTTTCCAAAGGTTTGGAGAAGGTAGGGATCATATTTCTATTTTGTAAATGGTTGAAGGCATTGTCCTCAAATTTCAAGGCCTTTATGATCCTGGGCCACAATCACTTAAATAGTAAAAAAAAAAATAAAATGCAAAATGTTACCTGAATATTCAAGAAGAGCCAGGAGTATCCTACACTTTACCTCTGCAGAGAAAGAAAACACATCAGTTAATTGTTCACTCTTTCTGTCACAAGTACCATATTTTAACTGTGTAGTCAAAATTAGTACAATCTTATTATACTAGGTTCATGCTAAAGTAATTGTGGTTTTGCCATTACTTTCAATGGATGGCAAAAACAGCAATTACTTTTGCACCAACCTAATATTAGATAATGAAAATCAATTCACTTGACATGCTACTCTTGCCTGTTTGCCTACACAAATTCTATCCATTGTTCAAATCCTGAAGTGTCTCTGAATTATATCAGTCAATGAAACACCATTCAAATCCTGGCAGCTTTTTAGGTCATCCTTAGCTGTTTTAGCCTGCTTGGTGTTCTGCAGGCTACAACTGTTGTAATCGCTAGCAATAAACTGTCAAACGATATTTTTGCTACTGTTATTTAAACTTTCAAAGTTTACACTTGTATATATATATACACTCTTCTTCCAACTCCAACCCACACAGGGTCAATCACAGATGTTTGATAAATGTGCATGAATTTCATACTAATTGTGAATTCTGAATCTGGCCAAAGTTGGTATAGAATTCTAAATGAGACTAGAAAATATTTCATAAAACTTTAAATTATCACTGTCAAGAAAAGAGATACATATTCTAAGATTGAGAGATTTTGCTAGCAAAGGAATATAGTAGAGAATGAATAACATTGATAAATGTGCATGAATTTCATACTAATTGCTATGTGTCCAATGAGTTACATGTCCATTTGTTTCCAACTAGTAAATGATTATAGTTTATGTGCAATAGGTAAATTTAAAAACTTACAAAGTTCCTGCTAAATGCCCAAGATTATGGGAAACAAAAAAGATTAAGTTATATCCTATTCTAGACAGATTCACGGTAGAGTCAGAAAGACAGAATTGACTGAAAAGAAATGCAGGAAATACTTGAAAAGGCACCACATATTACAAGTGAGACTGAAAGCAGAAAAGGATTTCAGAGGCAGCAAAGTACAATAAGCTAAGAGTCAGAAGACTGCTGTTATATACTAGCTTTGTGGATTTAGAAAATTGCTAAATTACTTTGAGTCTCAATTAACTCATTCATAAATGAAGATAACGTCTGCCTTATCTATTTTACAGGTCTGTGTAAAATATAAGTGAGAATATGTATGAAAAGTCTTTGAAAATTGTTTAAAATCCTATATACAAGTGAAGACTGTTATTATTGTAATCTGAATCTGGCCAAAGTTGGTATAGAATTCTAAATGAGACTAGAAAATATTTCATAAAACTTTAAATTATCACTGTCAAGAAAAGAGATACATATTCTAAGATTGAGAGATTTTGCTAGCAAAGGAATATAGTAGAGAATGAATAACAATTATCTAACAATCTAGCATACAGAGATTTTATTATATCATTAAGAGACTGAGATTGGGATATGATTAGAAAGCCCCACTGAAAAATGGCTTCTAACAGATCAATGTGTTTAGTCTTACCTAACAGAAAATCACTGCAAGACTTTGTGACACAGTAGTGAAATTATGAACACGATATTTTAGGAAGATGAATCTCGTAACGGTTTTAAGAATCAGAAAAATATAGGGAGAGGGAGGTTAGGCAGGAAAATCATTGCAATTACTGAAGTGTGATGAAAAAGGGAAAAACTGAAGACACACTCTTTAGAATATCGCGACAAACGCAGGGAAAAAATTTTTTAAAATATATGTTGCTAAAAATATATGAGATTAGAATAAAGCATTTTTCTTTTTAGGGAACAGAAAGTTGAAAATGTGTTCACTAATAAACATCTGAATTTAAGGTGATGGTGGGCTACTCAGATAAAAATCTCTTCATTCAGTTGATAATATGAAGCCATAACTTACCTCAGAGGTTAAGCAGGAGATAGGCATCGTCTTAGTGACACCATACAATTAATCTGTCCTCACTTAATTCACTATCTTCTCTGCTCTCTTCTACACACAGTTTAATCGGCTATGAATGGGTGAGTACATAATGATACAATTTTTGAATGGCACTGCAACAGTTCTTTCTAAATAGAGATCATAGAATTATGACGCCTTGATATCACATGTGGTATATAATGGATGGGGTATTTTGAAATCGAAGACTAGGAAAAACATTAGAAATGGGGTCATCCCAGCTACTTATATAAACCAAGAAATTGTGGCCTGGTAGCACCAGGTTAAATTAAGTCCCGAGATCTAACCTTTCATTAAGTCATTCACTATATAAAGACAGTCTAGGAAGTAGAATGAAAATGACTTAAGTTGAATAGGATAAATTCATGCTGAACTAGCGAAGTTACTCAGAGTGCCTCCACATAACGAGCAACTGATTTCAATGATCCTAATGCTTTTTCAACTCTTAACAGGAATGGATATCACACGGATTACCAGGAAATGGTAGCATGCCCTCTCGCTTGCATAGTCCATTGGGATGAAGCAAAAAGTAATCATTTTTAAAGACTCACTTAACATGGTGACAATCACAGCTCTTACCCAAACAGCTCACTGAAACTCACTGAAATTTGCAAGCAGAGATGCAACTTAAATTCTACAGAGAGCCCTCCCCACACCATTGACTATAAGACTGTCAGCCCATCCAACCACACTCAAGTAGCCATTGGACTCCCGTGACCAAGAGTGGCACCCAAATTCACAACACATATCAATCAATCCATCAATCAGTATGTATATAGTTATCATGCCTATAGTGGCTTATTGTGACATGAGTTACAGAGAATACAAAAGCAGGTCTTCAGATGAAAATGTAAGATTCTTAAAATGAGTACTTTTTGAAAAATTAAACTTTTATCCTGCATTAGAAATGTATTTTTTTAAACTTTTAAGTTCAAGGGTACATGTGCAGGTTTCTTATATAGGTACACTTGTGTCATGGGGGTTTGTTGTACAGATTATTTCATCACCCAGGTATTAAGCCTAATACCCATTAAGTATTTTTTCTGATCCTCTCCCTCCTCCTACCCTTCACCTTCTGATAGGCCCCAGTGTGTGTTGTTCCTCTCTTTGTGTCCATGTGTTCTCATCATTTAGCTTCCACTTATAAATGAGAACATGTGGTATTTGGTTTTCTGTTCCTGTGTTAGTTTGCTAAGGATAATGGACTCCAGCTCCATTATTGTTTCTGCAAAGGACATTAGCTCATTCTTTTTTATGGCTGCATAGTATTCCCTGGAATACATGTACCACATTTTCTTTATCCAGTCTACCACTGATGGGCATTTGAGCTGATTTCACGTCTTTGGTATTGTGAACAGTCCTGCAATGAACATATGTGTGCACATATCTTTATGACAGAATGATTTATATTCCTTTGTTTATATGATGAATCACGTTTGTTGATTTGAGTATGTTGAACCTACTTTGTGTCCCAAGGATAAAGTCTACTTGATCATGGTAGGTAAGCTTTTTGATGTGATGCTGGATTTGGTTTGCCAGGATTTTGTTGAAGATTTTTGCATTGATGTTCATAAAGAATATTGGCCTGAAGTTTTCTTTTTGTTGTTGTATCTCTGCCAGTTTTTGGTATCAGGCCTCCTAGAATAAGTTAGGGAGGAGTCCCTCCTCCTCAATTCTTTGAAATAGTTTTGATAGAAACTGTACCAGCTCTTCTGTGTACATCTGGTAGAATTTGGCTGTTAATCTATCTGGTCCCAGGCTTTTTTTTTTTGGTTGGCAGGCTATTTATTACTGATTCAACTTTGGAGCTAGTTATTGGTCTGTTCAGGGATTCAATTTCTTTCTGGGTCAGTCTTGGGAGGGTGTTATGTGTCCAGGAATTTATCCATTTCTTTTACATTTTGTAGTTTATGTACATAGAGGTGTCCATAGTTGTGATATTTATGTGTAAATGCACATAACATGATAGTTATGTGTATTTCTGTGGGGTCAGTGGTAATATCTCCTTTGTCATTTCTAATGTGTTTGTTTGGATCTTCTCTCTTTTCTTCTTTGCTAGCCCAGCTAGTGGTCTATCTACTTTATTAATTTTTTCAAAAATCAACTCCTAGATTTATTGATCTTTTAAATGGTTTTTTGTATCAATCTCTTTCAGTTCAGCTCTGATTTTAGTTATTTCTTGTCCTCTGGTACCTTTGGGTTTGATTTTCTCTTGCTTCTATAGTTCTTTTGGTTGTGGTGTTAGATTTATAAATCAAGATCTTTCTAACTTTTGGATATGGGCATTTAGTGCTACAAATTTCCCTCTTAACATTGCCTTAGCTGTGTCCCAGAGAGTCTGGTATGTTTTACCTTTGCTCTCATTAATTTCCCAGATTTATAAAGCAAGTTCTTAGAGACCTTCAGAAAGTCTTAGACTCCCACACAATAATAGTTGGAGACTTCAACAACCCACTGTCAGTATTAGACAGATCATCAGGGGAGAAGATTAACAAAGATATTCAGGACCTGAACTCAGCACTGATCGAATGGTCCTGATAGACATCTACAGATACCTCTATCCCAATACAACAGAATATACATTCTTCCCATCACCACATGGCACATACACTAAAATCGATGACATAATCAGACATAAAACACTTCTCAGCTAATGCAAAAGAAGTGAAATCATAACAACCACTCTTTCAGACCATAGCACAATCAAATTAGAAATAAAGATTAAGAAATTCACTCAAAACCATACAATTACATGGATATTGAATAACCTGCCCTTGAATAACTTTTGGATAAATGGTAAAATTAACACAGAAGCCAAGAAGTTCTTTGAAACTAATGAGAGCATTAGAAATTTCTATCTGAAAGATAAAATCGTTCAAAACAAAAAAGTGGGAGAGATGATTTAAGGATTTCTCCATTCCCAGCCAATATGCATTTACCTTAAAACAAATATAAAATCTCAAAGATGATGAGAACAACTGCAGAATTATAATTTCTAGTAGTGTCATAATACTGGCATCTATTCAGCAGAAATATGTCTTTTACTCAGTAAAGTATATACTTAAATTTCTAAAACATAATTGTTTTTTAAAAATGCATTTAACATTTATGCTATTCATATTTTGGGGAATTTTAAATTCAGGCTCTTCATTAAATATTATGTTATAAAGTATCACAGATAAACATTACATTAGGCCATAAAATAAAAATATAGCCAAGAAAACCAGCTGTCAAATACAAGATTTTATCACAAGATAGAATCACTATGATTTATTTGGGGAAGTATTCCATATCTGTACAAATTTCCTTTCTACTAATCTCTAAACATAAGTTGTTATATTTGAGTATAAGTCTATACAGAAGACTTTAGTAATCACAGAACATTTAAGCCATCTCTGTCATTTAATAAATGTGGAAGTTGAAGCCTAAAAGAGTTAAGTGACTAACTCAGACTCCATTTAATATAAGGGGTTGTCTTTTGTCAGCAAAATTTACAGCTCTCTTTAATTTACCCCACTTAAGGTAATAACTGCAGTTATAGTGTAATTCTGCTAAATACCATTGAATACTATTGACCATATCCAACTGACATACAAATGACTGAGGAATAAAAATGTAAACACAGGAATAGTATTTATTGTATGGGTTTCTCGACCTTAGCACTATTAACATTTTGGATCAGAGAATTCTTCCTTGTAAGGAACTGTCTCGTACACTCTAGAATGTTCAGCAGCATCCCTGGCCTCTATCTAGAGGTCAGTAGCACACCCACAATTGTGACAACCAAAAATACCTCCAGATGTTGCCAACCACTGGTCTAATCACTGGGAAGAAAATTGCTGAGTTATATATTTTTAAAACTAGATGAATTCCCATTTCATCTTTTTCACCATAATTTTGAAACTCTCAGAATTTTCACTTAATCACACTGATTCTAAACAACACGCAATCTATCTCAATGAAGTCGTCTCAAAGTTATATGTCTCCAATTTACAGGTTTTGCCAATTATAGAATGTCATGTAAATAATGTTATGGTAGTTAATAGCAATCAACTTAGACAAACACTTCTGATATAAAAACTTAAAAATTAATGATGCAACCTATGTGATTATTTTGATTCTCAAACAGCTTCACAATTCATTTTTTTTGTGGATAAACTTTTGCTTCATGCCTTTTTGTAAATCCTTCAGAATTTGTTTATGATATTGTCTCCTATTATAGAGTCTTAAATTCTCTTCATGTCTATTTGTCTTCATAACTTTGAGCCCTTATTTTATTCACTGAGAATATTCTCCATGATGTTTATAACCTTGGGACACAAGACCCTATAATCTTATTCCTTCTTGCCCTCTTCCCCCCTTACCATTTTCAGTACTCTTATTTTCTTCACAACAGGAAACACTGCAAAAAGTAATCAGGCATTACCAAACTTTTGGTTTTAGTGGGTTTTAAATTGATTATTGCTAATATCATGTAATGTTCTTTGCTTTTCATGCTGACCTTCAACAAATTTCCTGATGTTCTGAGCAAGAGTCCGGACGCTGCTGGGAAGATTCCAAGGATCTTGCTTGATATGAAGCCGTAGCCTTTTTGGACAACTCAATTTTGGTTCCATTTCCTGTTGAAATTCTAAATAAACACAGAAAATCTCTCTTAAGTCTCAGCTAATTCCCAAACAATGAAGCCTTTAGGCTTCAAAACCTTCTTCTGTCACTGCTGTCCTAGACTACAGACATGGTGGTCATTTCTTTTGCCACACCATCAGAAAATCCGTTAAATCTAAAAAGTCAAACCTTAACGTTATTTTCTTATAAATGTTTAAACAAAGCAAATTTAGATGAAAACTCTACTTTCATTATCCCAAACTAGTTACTTGTCAGGGTGGCAGCTCCATCCTTTCCATTCATCAACTCTCATTCCCCACACCCTTTCCTCACCACTGGGAAACAGCCAAGAAGACATTACGCTTGGTTTCAGCAAAATCAACTTCATGTTTATGTATCTTCAATTAACTCATTTTTGCTCAGCCTGGCCCCTATGGGCATTAAACATTTTAAACTTTCAAAGAAACAGACATGTAAAAATTCCTATGGTGACTTTTTTCCATATTCAAAAATTATCAGGATAGAAGTGGTGTTCAGTGAATTATGGAACATGAGTAACCGGAATTGTTCCTCTTATGCAATCTGCTTGCTTCATGACTATATTGTCTACCACCTTGTTTTTCTCAATTGCTTCTACTAGTTAATTTTCCAAGGCTTACCTTGCAATCCTCGGCCTGGAGTGAGATACTTGGTTTGGTCAAAGGCCCTCACGACAGCCTGCCCTTTTAGGAGATTGGTAATTGAATCCACCTATCAATAGTAGAGATTTCTGAGTCACATATTTCTCACAGTACATGATACATATTTCTAAAAGTAAATCTTATAAAATATTTTTTCTTAAAGCAACAATTATTTTTGAAACCCCGTGATGCTTGTGAAATCGATCTTTACATAAAATATTGAAATAAATGCACCTGATAATATTTGCAATGACATTTCTATCTTACCATATATTAATACAAAATATAAATTTACTATATAAGTTATTGGAATCCTTTTCAAAGTGGTAAAATCTTCTACTACAAATTTTGATTATGGCTATACATTTTGTTAATGTAAAACAGCAAAATTAGCACCCAAGGCAATATCTTGTGCTTTTTAAAATTAGAAATAATGCTGAGCAAGAAATATCATCAAGCTTTCTGAAAACCAAAAACAACAAAAAATACTAAAAAGGGTAACTCCTATGTGTATAACAGTAATTTTCCCAGGACTGTAAAATACTTGATATTCACAAAAATCCTTTAGGTTAGTTGGCTGAAGGAATGTTTATTCCTAGTTTAAATGTCAGAAATTGAGGTAAAGGAGGTGGAAGGACAGATTGAGGCCTTTCTGTTCTAACTCTGAGCTCCTTTTACTGCATCTGAAAAAGGGACTCCTCACAGTTTAGTTGTGGAACAAAAGCCCCACAAACGCCCGATTGTACCTGGCTGAAAAGATGCTCAAGGCAACTATGTATCTTGTCCTGTTTATCATGAGATATGCGAACACTTAGGGGAAGTTCATCACCTAGATGTCAAAACAAAAACAAAACCAAAAACAAAAATCACTCATCTTATGTTTAACGTACCGAAATATTTTAATATTAAATAAAATGTAAAAATTAAACACAAGCTCTTATTCCATGCACAGTTCTCATGTTCAGAGAAAGAGTTCCAAAAGATTTAATAGCTCCTGGGATGTTACTATTTCTTCTGAAGGCAGAGTGCCTCCCAGAAAGGACACTTGTTAGAGATTCTTTCAAACGATGTTCCTCCAGTGGTTGAAGAGTTGACATAAACTGCATAATCAAAAATTAAGATTTTCCCTAATTGGAATGAAAAGTCTTTGTTCTTAACACACACAAGATAATATGTTTATAAGATAATTATATCAATCTGTTTCTCCCATTACCCTCAATCCTCAACATCCATATATAAAGCTAGCTTAGGTGAACCTGCTGTCTTAAACGCTTCAAACTCCATACCTGCCCATCCCCATCGACAATGTGTGTAATACTTTCAGTATATTTCCTGTGTACCTATAATCCTTCATAGAACCATAGAGAGACAATAGAGCATATCTGAAGATTACAATTAGTTTGCTTATTTCATTGCTTTTTAACTCACTCCCTTTAAAATGGGATTGGGAAATAGACTATCAAGCTCTTAAAACTGAAATGCAATATGTGTGGCCACAGAGAGTGACTGATAAAAGGTAAAAATAAAAATTCACATGGATCTAAGAAATTAAAACCTTAAAGTTATCTCCGATAGGACTAACATTAAAAAGCCCACAGGCGTTCACCAATGAACACACCTGAGTCCATTTCATCACTGTGGAAATACGAGCTGCACTGGCTGCTGCAGATGCTGGTGAAGGAGGCGATGGAATTCCTATTGCTGTTGCAGTCACTGAAAACAGTAAGTTTCATGTTACTGTAAGAGTGCATCTGCCCAGGTGTCCCTGCAATTTCTTATGACATAAACTTATATCAGTTATATTTATTAGCATGTTTTAAAGAAAACTATGAGAAAGATAAACTTGTTCAACTCAATCTTACTTTTTAAAGACGGCATATTTTCTTTTCTTTTCTTTTCCTTTTTTTTTGTTTGAGACAGAGTTTCGCTCTGTCGCCCAGGCTGGAGTGCAGTGGTGCGATCTCGGCTCACTGCAAGCTCCGCCTGCAGGGTTCACGCCATTCTCCTGCCTCAGCCTCCTGAGTAGCTGGGACGACAGGCGCCCACTACCATGCCAGGCTAATTTTTTGTATTTTTAGTAAAGACAGAGTTTCACCATGTTAGCCAGGATGGTCTCCATCTCCTGACCTTGTGATCCACTCGCCTCGGCCTCCCAAAGTGCTGGGATTACAGGCATGAGCCACTGTGCCCAGCCAAAGATGGCATATTTTTGATTCAATTATATTTCAAATTTTCTTGTATCATATAATCTAATCCTAAATGATTTTTTAAGGGCAGTTAGTTATAAAACTAGGAGTCACACCAAACTTAAAATTCTTTATGATCTGTTTCATGATACATGCCAGTAATTAGATAACTTGCTAATAGAGACAAAATACTGTTCCTTTCTGGTAGCTTAAATCATAACTTATTGGTTACACTCTGAGCTTCCTTAGGGAGGATAGGAACCTTGGCTGTCTCCACCTCAGAGCTTTTAGCACAGGGAAGTGCTTGATAATGATGAATGCCCAAGGCAAGAAAGGTTCAATATGTTTGTGTGTGAACAGGGACAGATTTCAGAAATAGTGCAGAAGATAAAATATTTTCTTTCCTCTCAGAATAAGTAAAAAGGACTTCCTTAACTTTAAATTTACATTTAAAATTTCTATCTTAGCCTAGAGGGAAACTGTCAGGGTAATTTTAATTATCTGATATCTAGAACTTGAGGTAAGAAAGTATTTTTAGACATGTAATTTCCCACTGGGAAAAACCCTACAGATTCCTATTAAAGAGCAGGTTGGGATGCTTAGAAGTGAAAAGGAAATGAAGTGATAAAAGTGGTTAATCTGTCTGATCTATTATTAAATCTCTAGAATAACTCTTATGTGTTCATTAAGATCTTTTTTGGAAACACAGAAATTGGAATAGTAGAGTGGTTAAGAGACAAACTGGGAAGCCAGACCACCTGGTCTCACAGGTAAATGATATCAGCCCTCTGGGCTTCGGCTTCCTGATATGTAAAATGGAGTTCCTATCAGAACCTGCCACGGAGGCTTGCGGTGAGGATTATGTAAAATCCTCCTCTTCCCCCATGTGTTTGATAAAAGTATATTTTTAATGTTAGCTCCCAGTCTGTAGCTAGTTATACTCTGATGAGAACAACTTTGATTACTATTTAATCAATATCTTTTCATTGCAAAACGCTGCATAATAGATGAGTGAAGAAGATAGTTTTTGCTTTCAATTAATATAAATGAAAAAGATGTTAAAGTTGTATACACAGCTTATGTGGCTGGTTATGACAGTCCTCAGTGAGGTATCCATACATGGATTCAAGGAACAAAAAGCACTTTGAATTAAGGAAGTTCATGTAAGGAGACATCATTTGAAAGTCTAGTAGGAAGACAATAACAGAGTTTGGAGGGAAAGTATTTTGGGTTGAACTAGGTCTCCCAACAGAACTCATGTTTGAAAAGTGATCCTTAGTACCTCAGAATGTGACCTTATTTGGAGATAGGGTCTTTACAAAGGTAATCGAGTTAAAATGAGGTCACTAGGGCGTGATCTTAAGCCACCCTATAAAATGTCCTCATAAGAAGGGAAACTTTGGACACGAGACACATATGGAGGGAAGATGATGTGCAGAGACACAGGGAGAAGATGGCCGTTTACACATCAAGGAGCCAGGCCTGGCACGGATCCTTCCTCCCCAGCCTTCAGAAGGAGCCAAGACAGCCCACACCTTGGTTTCAGATTTTTGGCCTCCAGAACTGTGTGATAATAAATTTCTGTTGTTTAAGCTGCCCAGTTTGTAGTAATCTGTTACAGCAGCCCTAGAAAACTAATACAGAAGGTATCCAAGAGAGTAAAAACCACAAGCCTTGTCTCAGAGGTAGGCAAGGAACATTAGTCCAATTAGGTTGGAACATAGAAAACGAAAAGAAAAGAGAGAAAAAAGGGCCAAAAGAACTCCTGTTCACTACCCAATAAACCAGTGACAGAAACAGATGGTTGAAAAAAATGTTAATCCTGTATAGGCACAATTTTCTTACCTGCTATCTGTGTTACACAATCTATATACAGAACAACTCTCCCAAATTAGGCTCACACCACCAGCTAAAAAATGCTTTTTCCAAGCTGCTCATATTAGAAAAGGGAAGGATTTGAAATATTACACTGTCCCACTATGCTTTGTCTGAGGTCGGTAATAACAGGTGATTATTGTGAAAGATCAATTAAAAGAAAAACAATCAAAAACTTTTTTCAAGATCTTTGTGGAAAATCCAGCATCATATTTGACTTTGTTAAGAAAATGAGTTTGAGGAATTAGTGAATTACCTGTAAGAGTCTCTGTTGCTGATGGTATCATGACCAGAATCTTCCTGTTCATCTCCTGCTACATTAAAACACACCCGTTTGCTGTTTCTTTCTCCCTTCTCATTGTCACTGTCTGTTGGTATTATGCCCTCTGATGTCTTACGTTCTAATTTAGGAGAATATGTTATTGAAGACAGAAGGCTGCAATGTAATATTAAAAAAATAAATGCACATTTTCAAACTGTCTGCTATAGATAACTACCTTATTTGCTGAATACAATAGGCTTACAAATATTTCTAGAGTGCTTCAATGTTTCATATCAAGTAAATATTCTATTGCATAAAAAGCATGTCATTCAAAGTTCACTTGTTCTTCACAAAATAAGTCATACAAACAGCATACAATTTAGACCAGAAAGCTTCATTGAAATCCAGGTTGTGCCATGTATGACTACAGCTAAAATAAAGCTGTGATAGTTTTATTTGACACTTGCGAAATGGGGATAATGAGAATAACTGACTTCCATGACTGCTGTGAGAATGAATATTCCTGGTGCATAATGGGTGTTACCTCTAGCCCCTGGCCATTAGCACAACCATTACCACCTTATGAAAATACTCGGTAATTGGCCGGGCGCTGTGGCTCACGCCTGTAATCCCAGCACTTTGGGAGGCCAAGGCAGGCAGATCACCTGAGGTCGGAAGTTCGAGACCAGCCTGACTAACATGGAGAAACCCCGTCTCTCTAAAAAATACAAAATTAGCCGGGCGTGGTGGTGCATGCTTGTAATCCCAACTACTTGGAAGGCTGAGGCAGGAGAATCGCTTGAACCCAGGAGGCGGAGGTTGTGGTGAGCCGAGATTGTGCCATTGTACTCCAGCCTGGGCAACAAGAGCAAAACTCCAACTCAAAAAAAAAAAAAAAAAAAGAAAGAAAGAAAGAAAAGAAAAAAAGAAAATAGTCAGTAATCTTTAAAGTGCTAGCCAAATATTAAACCCAAACTATAAATGGGCATTAATGTCCTCACAGGCTCATATTCAGTATTAAAAACCCACCTACCCTCTATCTGTGCCTTGGGTTTTGCCCAGGCATTCCCTATTTGGCAGGGAGAATATTGGATTGTCAATCTGTCTCCCTGCTCATACAAACAGGAGTCCCGGCCTTGGGGATTACAAGACACTAAACAGAGTTACATACAACGTGAGGATGGGGTAATTACAATCTCATCTGCAAGCCAGCCAGGATGAAATGTCCCAAATCTGCCCACAGAAAGAGCTCCTCCACTTGACTCCAGGCTAAAATGCCGCAGTCAGACTGAACTGTGTGAAACCTGCTGAGGACTTTGAGTAGCCGCTGACTCCAACACTCTAGGCTTGAACATTTGGCTGTGGCATGTTTCTGTTACAACTAACTCAAAATTAGGCAAAAATGGAATTGAACTTTATTATCAAACAGCATGCTAAAAAACTTGCAAAATGAATTAAACCACGTCTAAACAAAGAACCCACATAGGGCTTCTCAAGCCAACAGCCATCTTCGCATTTACTAAATACCTGTGATTTTCAGTTCCAATCAGTAGCACATATCTTGATTCTCATTTTTCCATAGCAATGTAATGTTTGTTATTTCAAGACGGCGAAGATCTCTTATACCTCTTATGCATATTCCATAATGTCAAACCCAATGCTGTGCATTGAATAAATACCTGTTAAGTGATTTCCCTAAACACATTTATTATACCATGCATTGTTCTTGGTGCTGTGGATATAGTGGTTTATAAAACACACAAAAGGGCTGGGAGCGGTGGCTCATGCCTGTAATCCCAGCACTTTGGGAGGCCGAGGCAGGTGGATCACGTGAGGTCAGGAGTTCGAGACCAGCCTGGCCAACATCATGAAACCCCGTCTCTACTAAAATAGCTGGGTGTGGTGGTGGAAGGCTGTAGTCCCAGCTACTCAGGAGACTGAGGCAGGAGAATCGCTTGAACGCTGGAGATGGAGGTTGCAGTGAGCGGAGATCACACCGCTGCACTCCAGCCTGGACAACAGAGTGCGACTCCGTCTCAAAAACCAACCAAACAAACAACAACAACAACAACAAGAAAATACAAAAGCCCCTGCCTTCTTGGAGCTCAAATTCTACTGAGAGAAGACAAGTAAAAACAAGTAAACTTTCTAGTATATCAAATGGCAGCAAATGGTAAGGAGAAAAAGAAAGCAGGGAAGGAAGCATGAAGCTGCCATTTCAATCAGTGGTGCAGTCAGGTCAGGTCTCACGGCGAGGTGAGATTTGAATAATATTTGGACATTTTATAGTTTTTAGACACCAGTGAAAAATTGAAGGAGCTATGTTATATTGCTTGAGGCCCTGTGAACATTTTTAATAACCAAAAGCTATGGATGATTTTAAACACAGTTTTTCTCTTTGGAAAGATACTTTTATGTCTTGTAAGACAGATTGTCTATTTATTCACCCGCTCCACCCAAAAGATTAAAACATTAGACTAACTCCAATTATCCAAGCTCCATGCTGCACAGACAGATGAACTCTGAATACCAAAGAGGGAAAAAATGCAGGAGTTCTCATTTTGCCAAGAGGCCTCTGAGCTTATGTATCTTTTAAATTAGAAGTCATGGGGCTAAGGATAATTTTTTTCGAAGTTACATGAATTGTATTCAGATATTTGCTTTTTATTTAAAACAGCTGCAATCATGCTTGCATTGACCCTGTGGGAACAAGTGTTAGGCTTATAAACAAATGATAGAAAAACTGTATTTTTAACACCATGTTTTGCATAAAATTTCTAGATTCTGAAAAGCAACAAGGCATCAAACCATAATATCTGTGCTTGCAGAAATCCCTTCACTTTCATTCGTATAAAATATTAAGTTACCTACTAGAGGTCTATTAATTAAAACCTTCAGCAGCATGCAATTCCAGGTGAATCTCCTCCTTGTGCCATTGATAAGAAAGATTTTTGTAGACAGTATGTTGCAATGACCTGTGTGTTTTTAAACATCATCATCATTGCTAACATCTGTTGAGCTTTCATGACAGTCACCATGCTAAGTCCTTAACAGGTTATCAATTCATTTAATCTCTAAAACCACCTTATGAAGTAGGTATTATTATTTTCCCCATTTTAGAGGTGGGGTAGGCAAGACATATTGTTACATACATATCCTGTGCAAATTAAGCAGGATTTCCTCTCCCTGCATCTAACTTGCACACTCTGGAGGGAGTAGGGTGCATCCCGGTGTTTCATAACTCAACTCACAGAAGTACTGTGAGAATGAAATAAGCCAATGTATATAATAGTGTAATCTTGCCTGGAAAGTAAGCATCTATAAAAAAGTTGGTTTTTATGGTGTGCCCCTCTTTTTGTACATTTACTAGCAAAATGCTTGGGGAAACCTCAATGATTACTCTACCACCACCACCACCACCACCATTCCTATTTGTAACCCCCGGGTTACTAACTGTCTTAAAGTGTGGTTTGTTCATCACTCAATCCTGAGGCATCTGGCACCTGCAAAATGAAGTCTGTTCTCAAATCCCCTATGTTTACCAGGCCCCTTTCCTCCCTGTGAGAATACACAAATCCTCTATTTAAAAACCCTGTCAAAGGTTTTGGACATTAATTATTTTTCCTTTTACTTATTTCTTGTACCTAAGTGTCATTACCCAGTAAATAACCCATTACAGAGCAAAAGTCTTTAACTTTCCAAAGTGAAACCGGAATCACAAATCCTTGATTAAATTCATTACATCATCTTACCTCATGTTACTAGACAGCAAATTCACCTCTAATTCCATCTTTGGCTCTGAAGCTAAGTAGGAGGATTTAGTGAAATGCCTATGTGTTAAAGGAAATTTCATTTCTAAGAGAGGTGTTCCCAGGTGACAGAACAACCAGACTTTATGATAAGACAAGCTCAACCCCAGGACCTTTCACAGGGATGAATAACTTCTAGAAAAGCTAGCACTGAGGTGTTATCAGGCAGTTTCTCTTAAAACTTGGCAACACATCCGAGATCTGCTTCTTCACTTGCAAAGACACCTATGACCAGGAACAATTACTCCAGGGTGAGAAAATTGTTCAGATACTAGATTTTTAAATAATGTGTTAACCTCGACTGCATGGCAGTATCTCTGAATATTAAAGACAAGGGGGAATCCAGGCACTTAAAATAATTGTACTGTTTTACAGGGATTATATGGCACATTAACTTGTGTGGAACCTATTTATACTTAGAACCCAAAGAAGACCAAGGTGGCTTCTCCAATCATTCGCTCACTCTGTGCCACTTTTCTAACAAACACACTCAGTTGGGTACAGCTTTTTAGAATAACAGGGTGGGGAAATCTTCAGTGAAAAACAATCATTTTAAGTAGTTTCAGTTAACAAAACATAACTAGTCTGCAACTAGTGCCTTAAATATAAATATTTTAAACCAAGTAAAAGGGGCTCCTTGGGTTTACACATTTTTCCTGAAAATATTTCTACATTACCTGAACCTTAAAAAAAAAAAAGTCAATAAATTAACAAAGTCTGGAGGATTGCGAGGCAGTGCTAGACCGTCCGTGCATTAAAGATTAGTCCCTGAGCAGTGTCAGCTGAGGCACATCAATAATCTTGCCATTGACAAGACTCATCCCAAAATGGCAATAACAACTCTTGCAACTGGAAGTATGGGATTGGTACAGATGTTTTCTTAAAATCCCTTTGAGGCCTAGGAGCTATGATTCAATGCCACTATTTATTGCCTTATTAATAAAAATTCTATATACTTCATAAATACCTCTGGGAGACAATAACTGGTTTCTAAAATACATCATGCAATAAAATCTCATTTATTAAATGAAGTAAAATATCATATCCTAAAATATAATAAACTGTTGTCACAAGGATTCCAACACACTTCAAAAATGTCATGCAATTCCTTAAAAAATACTCTCCTTTTAGCAATCTTGAACTGTTTAATTCATCTGTAAATGGGAAAAGTCGCAGTATAATATACAAAACTAATATATTAGAAATAGAAAAACAAAATCTTAATTCTAAATCCTCATAAAACTTCAGAAAATTAGCAAAGTAAATACTAAATATTGAGGATAATTTTTAAAATACGATGCATCTAATATGATTTTGATCTCTAAATTTCAAAAATGTGTAAAATGAGAGATCATGTCAATTATGACTTCATCCGTATAATGTCTAATTACAACAAAGGCTTGGAATAAGTTCTAAATATTTTGTGGCAAAACTGAATTATCCATGAAGTATAGGATGATAGGTGTGTGTGTGAAGTTAAGAGTTCACATCTGTAGCCATTTAAATCAACAACTTCATGAAGAGAGTACAATAAAAAGAAGATAACAGTATTTCTATTATTTTCAGAATCTGCCAATTTGGGATATGTTCAATAATTTCCATCCCTCGAATGGATGAGCAAGCATTATATTAGGCAGTGTGCTGATTACTTTCTATATTAATTTGTATAATTTTCATGACCACAAACTTGTAATTCATTATTATTACTCATTCACTTCTGTAGATGAGAAACTGAGCTACCTCAAACCCCATGCTGTTCTGACTATACAGAGCTGTCTGGACTCGATGTGAAGTATTGTCCTATACCACGAATGTGACAAAGCATCCTGCGAAGCTCAGGCAATTCTCCAACCATCAAATTCTTAAATAAGAATTAGAACTGATTTATTTGGAAAAGTGCTCATTAATTGCCTCCACCTTCTCTTGGTTAAAAATACTGGCACAAGTGTTTGGGTTATTGCTTAGCAGGCCATGAATTCAATCAGAACAGAAAAAAGCATTTGTCCTAGAGATACATAATTTTACATTTACTCATTTAACAAGTATGTGAAGCATTTATTATACTTTATGTCTTTTATAAATATCTATTGAGTGCATATTCACCAAAATTTGTACCCTGAACTACAAAGAATGCAAGGAAATCCTCATACAAAACTGGTATTCTTTCAAATATTTCTTTCAAGGTAATATTTTTACACTGAGACTCATTTAGCATCCTTGTATAAGACAGAATTTTGTCATTCTCTTCCTTGGTATTAAATGCTTACTTAAAATATATACCTATATGTATTCTTTCCATTAAAAACATTTTTAAGGTTTTGGAATGAAGAGGATCTATATAATCAGCACAAATCTCCTAAATTTCCAATAACTAAAGAGAGAATGATTGAATTTTTCTAAGTCACATTTTTACGGCTATTTTATTTGGCAAACTTAAAAGAGTCATACAAAACACTTACTCATCTATTTGACAAACACACATCTCCACCTCTTTCAGTGCAGTCTGAAGTTTGCCCAGCAGTTTCTGATAGATGTCTTGGGTTTCTAAGTCTTCTTCTTTTAGCAGATACCTGAGGCCATGGCCATCCTGCTGTCCCAGAGACAGACCTGAGGGGGCCGCCATGGTTGTGATGGTGTGCTGAATGTACACCATAGGGCTCAGTTTCCCTGAGGAATTAAAGTCATTCCTTAGTAATATGTATCACCTTTAACTTATGATAACAATCCAGTCCAATTAATTTTATTTGTTTTTTAATCGACAGATAAAATTATACGTATTACACGCACAACCTGATGTTTTGACGTATATATGCATTATGCAATGACTAAATCTAGGTAATTAACATATGTATTACTTCACATAGTTATCATGTTGGTGCTGAGAGCACTTTCTACCCACTCTCTTAGGATTTATCAAGAATACAATATGTTAACTATACTCGCCATGTTATACAACAGATCTCTTGAACTTATTCCTCTTATCTGACTGAAATTTTATATCCTTTGACCTACATCTTCTCAATCCCCCACCCAACCACCCCAGGCCCTGGTACTCACCATTCTACCCTCTACTTCTATGCGACCAACTTTTTTATATTCGTCATATAAATGAGATCATACAGTATTTGTCTTTCTGTGTCTGGCTTATTTCACTTTAACATAATGTCTTCCAGGTTCATTTATATTGTCACAAATGACAGGATTTACTTCTTTTTATGGCTGAATGGTATTCCATTGTGTTTATATACCCCATTTTCTTTATCCAGTCCAATTAAAGCCAAGATTCCATAAAATAAAATGCTGATCCAATGCTGAATTTAATTCAGAAACTAGAGCCTGTGGGGAGTTGTAATTAAAAACTAGAGGACAGTTTGATCCCTTGTCCTACTGTGATGGTACAGAATGGCATTGTGCATTGCTGCAGCTGTTCCTCAGGTATTGTCCTCAAAGTTTCAGGGCCATTTCAGATCAGCAGCTTTCACAGCAAGATGAGCTGTGCCTATCATATGCATAAGGAAAGCGAGAGCAAACATCCTTCTTAGAAGAAAAATAACAAAAATGCCTAACTCCATTTTCATTCAGTATACACTTAGGCATACTTATCCAAATGATTACAGCAAGAAATCCTTCCTTTATAAAAGTTCACGCTTGTTTGCACACCAGGTATCTATTGAATTTCAGGGATGCACAAATAGCTATCATTGCCTAAATTGCTTTTCATAATTTGATAAAGTTGCAAAAGCTAGCATACCTTGCTCCAAAGATTTGTTTTCTTTATCCTGAGAATTATGCTTCCTACTATCCAACTGAACACCAAATGCACTTCCCAAAGAGGTTGATGTTTTGGGATAAGAAACTTCCATCACGTTGACATGGCAGTTGGTAGGGCAGAAATCACTGCTGTGCAGTGGGGAGATTTTAGATTTGGCCTGTTTAAAAGTAGGCCAGGCTCTATTCTTCAATACACGAGAAAACTGCAAATTAAAGAAAACATAAAAAGCAGTTGAACACACAGTAATAACTCAGGCATCTTTTTTTCACTTGCATCATTCACAACAAAATCAAAGGCAAATTAAATCATGTCAACTGGAATGAGTGAAATAAATTATATGTTGTTAGAAATTCCATTGTGATTTCAAAACTGAAGCATTCTTAATAAAGCCAAGCAATATAAGCAGCAAATGCATATGATTCCTTTGAAACTGTGATTGCAACTTAGGTGTTAAAAGAAATGAATTTCTGTGGCCAGCACAATATACTTGGACTCAAATCCACAGGCTCCCAGCAGCTGAAAGAGCCTGACAGGGCAAGTGGCATCCCAGGACACCAGGAGAGAATGGAGATCTTCCAAACAAGGCAAAATGGCAAAACAGGGTAGCTGCCGGGTCAAGGGTGGAGGAAGACGGGATGTCTCAAACACAAGCGTAAAGCTAATCCAAAGCACCAGTCTGTGTACAGGTCAGACAGTAGGGTGTGGAGGCTGAGGCCCAGAATGGCAGGACAAATTTGTTTCCCATGCCTCCTGCTAATCACTGAGTCGGGATCAAACTGAAGACTAGTGTGCACTCTGCCTTTATGGTTTGAGAATAAAGTGATACTCACATGATTTATATGACTTCCAAGGTAGCCACTCTACTGCTTCAAACCTTGCCATGGGTTTCCATTCAAATCCATCTACTCCTCACTAAGGTCTCTAAAGCAACCCAAGTGAGATCCTCACCTAGCTTCTCTATCTCAAGCTTTCTTCCCCTTGCTCCCTAAGCTCCTTCTGGCCCTCACTTAGTTGGTCTCACACACTATCTACTCACTCTGACCCTTTCTACAGGCTGTTCAGTGGGCCTAGAATGTTCTTCCTTCATTGCCAAACTGTTTGCTTTGCAACTTCAATTTCTATCAAATCATCAGGAGGCCTTCCCTGACTCCTAGTCTAGGTTCAATTTCCCTGACTACTGCTAAGTTCCAGCACACTGTAACCTTCCTATTATATAGGTATAAATAATTGTCTTATTTCTAGCTCCCCTGGCAGATGGTAAACCCCATGAGGCTAATACGTAGGTCTGTTCTGTGTACCATCAGTCAGAGTCTCGTAGAGTCAGACTGAATTGTAGTCTCAAAAGCAAAGGATTCAGAGTCACTAGCTACCTGTGTTTTAGTTACAGCTGTCACAATAACTGATATGATGTTAGGCAAGTCAGTGTCTTTTTTGCATTCTTCATAAAACAATGGACATGGATTAAATAATGTCTATATTCCCTTCTCCCTTGAAAACTATAACCATGATCCTATCTATTTATTCTACTAGTAGAGTAATAATTTTGGCATGAATAAGAATAAAAATTAAGACTATGACTGGTCACTAACTTTTCTAGATTAAATTCAAGAATAAATATCAAAATTCACATGCATAAATATAAACTCACCATTAGAACAGGGACTCTCTTACATGTATATGTGTAGATTATATATATATGTGATATATATACATACACATATATAATGTGTGTATTAAACTATGTCTTCAAATCACATGTCAGAAGCTGTGTAGCTCAGCCACGTGCCAGCGCACAGTAGGAATCTAAATGGAACTGAATTGAAATGTAGGAAATTATTAACAAAATGATGATCAAATTTAATACTAATGGATAGTGAAAATTTATCCTAAACATTTTCTAAAGAAAGGAATTTAGAGAACTCCTGACCTATCCCATCACTTTACTAATAAAGAAACGGTGACTTGGAGGCTTATGTGGGACATAGAGTTTAAGGCTAGATGCAAAAAACTTCCAGTCAAAAGTTCTTTCCCACTGTTGTTGCAGGATAAAAGTCTCACAAGGCACCCATGGCACAAATAAAGGCACAGAAATCAATGTTATTAGGTAACAGCATCCACCATAATAGGAAGTTATGTTTCTCTTGCCTTCTTCCATTTTAAACAATTACCCACCCATTCAAAGGCAAGAAGAGAGGCATCTATTCCAGACTCTGTGCTCAGTGCTGGAGATATAGCCCTTGCCCTCCTGGAGTTCATGGTCTAGTAGGCAACACAGGAAAAACAATGCAATACTATTGCTATATGCAACAATTGTTTATTGCAATTACTAGGTCGGAGCAAAAGTGATTGTGGTTTTTGCCATTAAAAGTAATGGCAATGTGCCATATATATAATACATGTGCCATATATATAATACAGTAATGCACTGCTTAACAACGGGGATGCATTCTGAAAAATGCATCAATAGGTGCATCTATCTGAACACAGAAAAAGTAGAGTCAAAATATAGTATTATAATCCTATGGGACCACCATTATATATATATATACACATATACATATATATACATACATATATATACATGTATATATATATGGTCTGTCATTGACTGAAATGTTATGCAGTGCATGATTGTATATATACAATTATATAATACAGGTAAAAGCCAGATAGTTAGAAATTTTGGTACAATCTGAAAAGGAAGTGAACAGGGTGATGTCATGATGTGTTAACGGAGTGATCGGGGAGAGCTGAGCTGGCAGAAGATTCCCTTGCTGGGGGACTGGCTTTCCAACCTGTAGCTCAATACAAATGCCTATGAATACAGAATGTCCCCCTGCCCATATCCTAAGAAGGGCTGTCTGTGTACTATGTCTAAAGGTGCCTGAACTGTTCCAAAGGGTAAGAGTCAGACAGCGGCCCTCTCTGCTAAGAGCATTTCTTGAGAAGGAAGGTCCTCAGGAATGCAGTGCTGTCTTCCATCCTGGGATATTCCTAAGACAGAAGGAGGCAGCAGGAGGAACCCCATAGTCACAGGTACTGGAAATGTGCTGCTTACACTGTGAAGATCAAAACTGTGCTCCCAGACAGCATGCCGTGCTGTGAAACTGTAAGGCCTTTCTGAAGCTTGAACCTAAAATAAGGAAGGTACAGTTCTTGGATTGACGGTGGTGGTTCGTGCAAGAGAACATTCTGATTGTGCAAATGGCCCTGTAAACATCAACCTGCCTATCTTTTTAGCAACATCAAAGGAAACACTGAACTCCTTAATCTGCTTTGGAGAAACTCCCAGGGAAAGGTTAAAAAAACAAAAAGGTCTTTTCCCCAAATAAAAACTGCAATTTTGCAATAAAGAAATGCACAGGGTGGGTGTGGAGAGAGGTGTATTGGGAGGGACAGGACTTCAGATCTACTATGGATACCACAAGCCCAAACTTACTGCCACCTTTATTCATTTATCCAACAATGACTTGTGGAAGGCTCTCTGTGCATCAGGCACTGTCCTTAGCATGTGGGGGAACATCAGTAAACAAAACAAAGATTCCTGCCTTCTGGGAGGTTACATTCTAGTGAGAGGAGAGGTCAACAGTGAATATAGTAAGTCAATTATGTAATGTTGATAGATGGTAAATGTAACTGAAAACAAAATTGAGCAGCGTAAGAGGGTTGGAAGTTTCAGAGGTGAACTGAAGAATGGATTACCAGTTGTAACCAGGATGATCAGAACAGGCCTCACTGAAGCTGGCATTTAAGCAGTCTGGAAGGAGGGGAAGGGTAGAAACGTGAGCATCTGGAAAGGGGTCATTTCTGGCAGAGGGAACAGTCAGTGCAAAGCCACAGGGCTGGTGTGTCCAAGGAACATCAAGAAAACCAGCATGACCAGAGTGGCAGTGAGAGGGATGCAGAGGATGCAGGATTGGAGAAGCAATGCAGGGAGGGAGGGCACAGATCTTGAAGGCCATTGAAAGGATTTGGCTTTGACCATGAGTGAAGCGTATAGCCACTCAGGACAACTGTGGGTTGGTCGGGAGCAGCAAGGAGACCACTTACAGGAGAGATGGCAGTGGCTCACCCAAGGCCACCAGCAGTAGAGGCAGGGAGGAAAGGCTGCATGTTTGAAGGTAAAGCCACAAGAATGGTGTGAGAGAAAGGGAAGTGAAGAGTGTATTCGAGGTTTTAGGCTGAGCAATGGGGAGGATGGGCATAAACCCGAGACAGAGAAGACAGCAGAAAAGGCAAACTGCAGGGACACTGGGGTGGGGCAGGGGAAGGATCAAGAGCTGATTTGGAACATGTGAAGCGTGAGATATTGATTAAACCCAGTTGCAGAGGTCAAACAGGCCGCGACCCTGAATGAGATCACCAGGGGATTGAAAATGGAGACAGAAAAGGAGAAGACGGAGTCCTGAGCCCTGGAGCTTTACCAAGAAAAGGGGAGGGAAGAAAAGGCAGAGCCAGCATAGGATACCACAAAGGAACCCCCACAAGAAAGGACAAAAACCAGGCGTATGTGCGGTCACAGAGAACCGCCAAGTAGAGGTTTACGGTCAACTGCATCAGATCCCACTAAGACAACGAATGCTATCAGGACAGTCAATAGACTTTGGCAAAATACAGCAATTTCAGTTACATAGAGGGAAGAAGAGGCCCACTGGAGTCTGTTGAGGGTAATGAAGGTGAGACAGCAGGTATAGACAGCCATTTCCAGGAGAGAGATCAAAGAAACGGAACAGTGTGGGGTAGAGGAGGGCTATTTCTTTTTAATGTAGGTGATATAAAACGTATTTGTACGCTGACAGGAATAAACAATTTCTGAAGATGGAACTTCAGGTTTTTAATGCATTGGTAGCTAATTCGTGAATTATTGACTATAGCAGCACATTTTAATCCAACTATAGTCACTTAACTAAATGAAATAATACAATGGTAAGCTATTACTTTACAGATAGCTTCCTATTTCAATTAAGCATAAAATCTTTTTGGCATGGGGTTATGGAAGTTTTGTATCACACCCTTTTGAGGGAAGGGGACATAGCGGGGATTTTTTCCTGCAATTTTCCCAGTCCATATATCAGTGTGAGAATTACATGGCATTAATAAATAAAGAGGGACTTCAGACATTCAAAGGAAGACTTCCAGTTCCTGCATGTAATATTTTTGTGTAAACAGGAACTATCTCTTGAATATATGTTAAATATTTCTATCTAGGAAGTACTCCCAATACCCAAAATAAGCCCAATTATGGAATTATTCTAAAGCAGAAGAACGAGTGTAAAACAAAGAAGCATTTCCAGGACAATTTAGGGAGAAAGTGTTCCTCCCAACAGGGCATAATTTTACTTCTGAATTGCCCCCAAATCCTGCTCCACAGAGAAAAACATCTCGCTTAGGATTCATCCAGGTCATCAGTAAGGTCTCACCAGGTTTCACACATGTGCCAAAAAACATCTGTGGCCTGTACAACCAGCCGGGAAATCTATTATAATTGCAGCAGTCTTACTACAGAAACTATAGCAATCAACTGGTTTCTATTTTTAAAACCTAAAACTTTCAGAGTCAAAATAAGGTAAAGCCAGCATCTTTGAGATTTTAGTTTCTATGGATACATTTTATTTCACAAAAAGAAGAGTGTTGAAGCCTTCATCAGGAAGAAAAATATGTTGCTAATAATAGTTTTAAAGTATATGTGTGAAAATTAAAAATCTATATTCGCAAATGCTATGGGTTCTGTTGACATGCATTTGATACATAAATGGAGCTAATCTTACATGACGTGTTAGGGCTACCATCTTAGGCACCTAAATCTTATTCAGATTGAAAAGATCCTTGCAATATTTTCTTGCTGACCTTGCTTCTCTATCTAATGAGAAAACCAGTTATTTTAAATATGTTTATGGCCAAATGGGATGATGACAAGGAGAGCTTTTAAAGCACATAGGCGCTAGGTGACTACATGTCTCTTTTTTATTTCTAAATTAAATGTAAACACAAGTGAGACTGCATTCCATAGGAACATAGTCTATTAGTTGCCACCTACGTGACCTTAAGCAAATTCTTAATCTCCCGAAGAAAGAGGCAGGATGAGAGAAGGGTCCATACACATGGCTGTTTTGAGACTCAACTAACAATAATGCACATAAAAGAGCTTTCTATAATTCGGTGACATTATTTTTATCATCTAACATCATTGCCCATTAGCCTGCCCATCTGTGCCTTAAAAGCTTCTAGGATCTCACTTACCTATGAGTAAATGGAATATACTTCTTACCTTCCAGGGTGACTACTGAGGATCTCCAACATTTATTTAAGCCTGTGTTCTCTTGATCCTCATTCTTAAAGCAGCTGCATCAATTTGCTACCTAATACACCCTGATTCTAAGATTATGTTTGTTTATATAGTTTACCATTTTCCATGTATACTTTTTTAAGCTACTTCCACTTTTTTGTTGCGTGAAAGAATGAAGAGAGGAAAGCAGGAAAAAAGCAAAAGAGAAATGTTCCAGGCACAGTGACCAGTTTGACACCCAGAATCTGCCTGAGCCTGTATCACACCTTCTTGTACAGATCTATTTCTAAAGTAGAACAACTCTCTTTTTCAAAACTTCTTCAAAAGGAGAATACTGATTTGCATTTATTTAGCATTTTTGTTTGCATTGGTTTAGACCTTTTACCTCGATTTTACTTCAAAGCACTGTCATGTTTTATAGAGAAAGGAGAAGTAAGAAAAGAATCTTCTGTCCTTCAACTCCAACAAGGTACATTCATGGAATCTTCCCCAAACTCAAATAGGTGAACTGAACTCAGCAGTCATGAAAAGCAGATTAACAAATGTGGCACGTAAGCAGCAACCCTGAACATTAGTTTTCTTCATGTGAATAACTTTTAAAAAGATACAATAGTAATGCAAACTCAACTCAACAACCCAAACATTACAGGAATTGTTTAAAGGAAAAAATCATGATCTCTTTTCCCTTGACTCATTTAGTTTAGGTAACCAATGTTGTGAGTCCCTTGGGTATTAATTTACACACATCCCTATTCTCATGCAGCCAAATATAGACATATATGGGCTTATTTTAATTATCATATCAAGAACATAAAACACATATACTTAACACATATTCATATACATTGAGATAAAGAATATTATCTAGTATGGCTGCACCAAATTTTAAGCAACCAACTTCATTTGGATGGAAATAATTTAATCAATTAGTCTTTTATTGGTATAAATAGAAACAATTTTTAAACTTGTTTTAGCACGTGTTTTGGAGATGAATTCCCATTAACTCTACCTTTAAAATATGTCCCCAAGTTCACCTAATGTTTTTTGTCTCCTTCATCTTCAGTGTAGTCCAAGCCATCAACATCACTCAACTGGGCCATTGCAACAGCTTCCTGCCAGTCTCTATTTCTCCATTTCTGCCCCCTTGCAATCCATTCCTACAAAAGCATGATCTCAAAAGCCTAAATCAGATGAAGGCATCCCCCTGCTTAAAACCTTCCAACTGTCTTTCATTAATATAAGAATAAAATCCAAACTCCTTCCCAAGTCCCAAAATGTACAGGAACTGCCACAGCTCTTCACAACTGGCCCTGCCTAAGCCTCTGACCTTAAGCCCGGCCACCAATCTCTGGCCACCCTGGCCTTCTTTCTGCTTTGGGGCCTCAGCACCAGCTGTTCCTTCTCCCTGGAGGTTTCTCTCTCCAATTGAAAGGGAGAGTTCTACTTGTCATGAAGATACACGCCTTCTCAAAGGGGCTTTCTCTAGCCACAGAGTCAAAAGGATCAACCTGGCACTTAAACCATACTTCCCTATTTTGATTTCCTCATAATTCTTCTCAATATTTGATTCCCCTCACTTTGTCGGGATTTACTTACTTATTTGCTGTCTCTCCCACTTGAATGTGAGCACCATGAGAGGAGAGAAATTGTCTCCTTCCCTGCTATATTCCTGGAACCTAGAACAGTACTTGGCACACAGAGGGTGCCTAATAAATATATGTCAAATGAATGACTTAATCAATTAATTTTTAAAAGCCCACAGTCCATGTACTTTCTGATTGAGAGTTTTCATTCTCTTAGTTGGGAGAAAAGAAAAGAAGAACTATAGTATAATTTTAAATTTTGACTTCAGAATTAGGTGGTCTGCATTCAATGCCCAGCTCTATCTTTTACCAGACAATAATTTAATTCTTTAGGCCTCAGTTACTATATTTTGAAGATGTGGGACAGTAACATAACTTTCAAGTTTGCAAAGATCAAATGAGGTAGTGGATGTTAAGCCATTTTAAAAACTCTAGAATGTTATATAATGTTATCATTTCAGTAAAATGGTACCTAACAAATATGCAAAGAAAATATCAAAAATTGATTTAAATTTGACATTTAAATAATAATTTCAACAATAATTGTGTATAAAATCAATAGAACCCTTACCTTTTTATAACTGGATATTCTCTGACATATATGTTCAATTCTTTCACTGCAAAGGGCACTGAATTTACTCTGAAGGTCAGTAGGAATCACTTCATTTAGAGAATTTAGGCTGGTACAGTTTTGTACAAAATGCTCATCACTTTTAGCCAGGGCTTCAAGAATCTGCAATGACAAACACACATGCACACCCACACATACAAACACACATACAGACACACACATAGAAAAACAAAACAAAACAAGAAGAAAAAGTTCAAAAGTAGCCACATCAAATTTTCGTTAACGATACAGGGCAACTTTCCTATTTTGTTCTCTGGGTAGCTGCCAGGGAATTTCTACCTTCAGTCAGGAGGCACTGTCAGTGAAGTGATCTAACCTGTCTGTTTGAAATTTCAGGTTTTCCTTCTGCTAACTACGGGAGCCTGCTTGGTGAGCTAACTGGACTTCAAAGACTCCCTGCTGGATATGTCAGTACATTCTGCTGTGGGACACTTCTATATTTTAGTCAGAGTCACTCAGAACATTTCTTTTCTCAATTTGGTAGAACAAAAAAACATAAAGGAATCCAATATCATTCTTACTCGTTTCTTAGAGTCTGGCAAGTGCAGAAAGAATACATTTGACAACTGCTTGCTGAAGAAATGAATAAATGAAAAGTTATTTCAGTAAGGGAGAAATTAATGTTACTTGCAGCATCTGAGCTCTTGCTGATAAAAGCATTAGATAAAAGTATTTATGTGATGTTTTTAATTAGTAAATTCTTTTGACTATTTGAATCAATTGTAATAACATGTGTTGATGGGGAAGGTGTACCATCAATCACTAAGAATTTCCAATGACCTGAGAATTAATTATGTGAGGTATATATATATGTGTATATATGTAGCATTTCTGATTAATCAGACATTGCAAGAATTGATTATACCCATAACCAATATTTTATAATACTCTGTGAAACACAAAATGTATATATGTTCTGGTTATTTGAGCTCCCTCACCACCTCCACTTCCCTTTTATGCAGACTATGGAGAATGGGTTTTTATTTAACCACTAGTCTAGAACTTAGAGCTAACTTTATCATTAGCAGGGTGATCTTGGCTACATTTCTTTCTTGACTGTTTTTTCTTCATGTGTAAAATCCAAGTGATATTTGCAATACTAGTTCATATGCTGTCATATATAGAATAATCCATGTAATTCTCCAAACTTGAAATAGCTGGAAAATGAGAAAATAATTATAATAACCTGGTTCCAAACTTTTACATGGATCCCATTAATACTATAATGTAGATGGGAAGAGACTGCATTTTAAAAATATATATTTTAGATATCAGTAGATATATAGAGAGGTGCAATATCATCAGAATGATGAGATTTTTAAAAAGTTAACTTTCAGAATATAAAACCAAAAGATAAAATAATTTTAAAATAGTTCATTTAGATGTCTGTATTACTTCCTCCCACTAAAATTTTAAAAATACATGTTAGAAATGCTACATCTATCTCAACTATTCATATTTTAAACAACAATTCAAACAGAGACATAAAGGTAGGAAAGCTACATCTCATTTTTCTTACTTGTGATATCTGAATTCTCATAGAATACAGAGCAGTATGAAACACTAAATCCAGCACCTGTGGAGGATACAGTAGGAGTCTGATGGATTTACCTTGTAGGCAGGCCATGAAAAGCCAGCAGTTGCCTCTTTACCATGTGTTTTATTAATTTGGATAAAGGCTCCCTTCCTTCCTCTCCATCTTGTTTCAGCCTAACGACCTTTGCAAAGGTGATGTCCTTTCCAAATGAGAATTACATAAATATCAGAGGATCTATTCATAAACTGATCTCTACAGTTCCCAAAATTTTATGAAATAAACATGGCACTTGCCAAATTTGAAATTTCTTATAATGTATTTCATGACTTTGAATACTCTTCAGAGGATTATGTACATTTTAAAAAAAGTAGCATCTGTCATGAAAACCATCTGAATTGGATTCACAATAATGAATTCACAGACACAGCAAACTTAATAAATGCTGTGAAGTCTTTGCCATATCAATGAACACCTGCCTAAGCAAGGGTTTCATCTAACTTAACACTGTGCTCCAAAAGGATCGATAAAAGGAAGTTGTATGCATACCAAATGGTGGAGGAGGGGGAGAAAAATAAGAAATTGAATGAGGCTGGGCACAGTGGCTCATGCCTGTAATCCCAGCACTTTGGAATGCCAAAGTGGCTGGATCACTTGAGGTCAAGAGTTTGAGACCGGCCTGGGCAACATGGTGAAACCTCATCTCTACTAAAAGTACAAAAATTAGCTGGGCATGGTGGTGCATGCCTGTAATCCCAGCTACTTGGGAGACTGAGGCATGAGAATTGCTTGAACCCGGGAGGCGGATGTTGCAGTGAGCCGAGATCACGCCACTGCACTCTCACCTGGGTGACAGAGTGATATTCTGTCTCAAGAAAAAAAAAAAAAAGTTTGAATGAGCTGACAGCTGCAACATGTATAGCTATTTTTATTTTTTTAAGTGAAGGAGGGGGAGGATTTCAGTTCCTTTATTTAGAACAAAAAATCTTATTTCTTCAGCATCGCTCCTACCTTGGCAGTTAAGCTGAAGAAACCTTTGGGCTCAATCATCTTTTCCACCACATTGCATTTGATGCCAGCTGTGCTGTCGTACTCATACACGACACCATATTCCAGGTGGACATTGTCCACTGTCAGACTCACATGCTCCTTCTTCCCATCAATGATGGCCATAGTGTTGAATTTGTCAATAACCTCTGGAATAAAGACAATTGTAACTCAGTAAATTCATGAAGGGTTTGTTAATCTCCTCAAATAATTTTGTGTCTCTTTAAATAATTTTTAAAGAGTTCTTTAAGGGATGGTTAAATCTGATGTGTTAAATGAAGCATCTATTCTTGTTAACATTTTAAAAAATAACATTTCGAGAAAAGCATGTGCTTGAGTGATCCAAACCTCAGCACTCTAACATGACTAGTCTTATCTTTGTATATCTACTTCAATCTGTGGACCATATGTCTACCTATTTATATCAATATAAATACTATACATAAATTTTTTTATTAAAGACATGTATGACTTAGAGTCAGGATTTCTAAAACTGCCTCAAATGTTGTATGAATATTTTCTTAAAGCAGGAAAAAAATCCATAAAGAAGGCCATATTGAAGAAGCAGAAAGGAGATGCAAGAATCATTTTATTTTGGCAGACAGGGTGCCTGCAGTTTCCCAAACAGCAACTTACAGAGAGGGCTCATTGAGAAAATTTCTCATTGTTCACTATAATAAAATTTCCATCTAAAATGTCTGCCTATAGTTTTTTAGCCTACATATGGTATGTCAGCTGGTGAAAAATACCTAAAATCTCAAGTAAGAAACTCCTGGGAGACCTAATAGTAATTAAATAAACAAAACTAGAATATTAGTTTACTTAGAATGACAAAGCCCAAAAATAGCATAAACAGTAAATATTAAATAGGCAAAAGTAGAATATTGATTTATCTTAAAGTAACTAAGTCCTAGAATAGCTACAAATCAATTTCCAGAGCATTATAGCAACCAATCTACCTTTCAATGTGGCATCAAGGTTGATTTATTCCAAATTAGGAATATAAACCTCAGAATAAGGTCCTGAGATTTGTCCTGTTTTGGATAAATATTATGTATTACCATAACTATCTTATTGCTCCAATGAGTTGAGATGTTTCTGATATTACCCGTGACTTGGGTAGCATCCAACCAAGTGGTCTTCCAGGAGTGCAGAGAAAATAGCTTTTCTATGATCAGAAAAATAGCTTTTCCTAAGTACCCCCCATATGATCAGGGAATATACAGTAAGAAATATAGGCTGGGCGCCATGGCTCATGCCTGTAATCCCAACAGTCAGGGAGGCCAAATGGGAGGATCACTTAAGCTCAAGAGTTTGAAACCAGCCTGGGCAACATGGCAAGACCTTGTCTCTATCAAAAATTTAAAAAATTAGCTGGGCATGGTGGCATGCGTGTGTAGTCCCAGCTACCGGAAGGGGTAGGGAACTGACGGCGGATCACTGCAGCCCAGAAATTAGAGGCTGCAGTAAACTATAATAGTACCACTACACTACCGCACTGTAGCCTGGGTGACAAAGAAAGACTCTGAAAAAAAAAAAGGAAGGGTAAGGGAAGGGAAGGGAGGGGAGGGGAGGGAAGGGAGGGGAGGGGAGGGAGGGGAGGGGAGGGGAGGGGAGGGGAGGGGACGGGAGGGAAGGGAAGGAAGGGAAGGGAAGGGAAGGAAGGGAAAAGGAAGGGAAAGGAAAGGAAAGGAAAGGAAAGGAAAGGAAAGGAAAGGAAAGGAAAGGAAAGGAAAGGAAGAAAGATATATTTTATATATATATATACACACACATATACACACACATATATATGTATGTATGTATGTATGTATTTGGCCCCGTTCCTGAAATAAAGCTTTTAAATCCTTGTGATTTACTGAGTGATAGAGGTGACAGGAATGTCTTTCGTTATTTATAACAAGCCCCTTTAGAACATAACTGAGTTTATGTGAATGAGGTGGCACTTGGAGAGCCCACAGCTAGCGTCAGGATGGGGGCTGGTTGTCAGGGGAACCAACCATGCGATTAGGGGGTAGGAGCTTTCAGCCCCACCCCTGGACCTCTGGGCAGGAGAGAGAGGCTAGAGTTCAAGTTTAGTCACCAATGGCTGCTGATTTAATGAATCATGTCTAAGGAATGGAACCTCCATAAAAATCCCTAAACGACAGGGATTGGAGAGCTTCTGAGTGAGCGAACACACCCACACGTCTGGAGGGTGGCACACCCCAACCCATCACAGAGCTTCCCACTACACAGCTCGGTGCAGCACTCTTCCAGACATCGCCCTACTTATCTCTTCATCAGGCTTTTCATTTCTTATCCTTTATAATAAATCAGTGATTGTAAGTTTCTGGGTTCCCTGAGCTGTTCTAGCAAATAACTGAACCCGAGAAAGGGATGTGGGAACCCACTGAATATATAGCCAGTTGGTCAGAAATACAGGTGAAAGCCTGGGACATGTGACAGGCACCTGAAATGGGGGCAACCTTGTGGGGCTGATCCCCTAACCTGTGTGTCTGTGCTAACGCCTGGCTTTACAACTAAATTGAATTGTAGGACACCCAGTTGGTGTTAGGAGATTTTGGGAATTGGTTGGTATGGGGGAAAACCCCACACATATAAGGTGGCAGAAGGGTTTTGAATGAAAACACCTCAGAATAGGGAATTCTTCTCCAGCTGTGCTGGTTGGAAGGAACCTAACAGTGTAATAAAAATATCCAAAGACATCCACCAATAATATGAGTGGAAAGACACCAAGAAAATATAAGAGGTGATTCATGGGCTTCTGAGAAAAAGTTTTGAAACAATAATTTAAGGTATTTGTCAATTGCAGACATAAATGTAATTGCCTCAGTCGCCCTTGGCAAAGAAACCACTGAATAGAGCCATTTGCTGGTTTACTCCATTGAGGAAACAGAAATGATAACCGTCCTTATCAAAAGATCTCTCTCCCTCTCTCTCTTTTTCTCTCTCATTTGCACACTACTAGTTTGCTCCTTTCCTTACTGTCAATGTTAGAATACAGTAAAAGTAAAAAAGAATCTTCTAGAGCAGGGCTTCTCGAATTTTAATAGGCATACAAATCAAATCTAGTTAAAATGAGGATTCTGCCTCAGTAGATCTGGGGTACAGCTGAGATTCTGCATTTCAGTCTAGCTCCCAGCTGATGCTGATACTGCTGCTCTGTGAGGCACACTGGAGGCCAGGTCTAAACAACACTGAAACTCCAAACAAGGAAACACATTATAACCTGGGTTTGAAGGTTTGAATCCTCACTCTACTACTTCACTAGTTTGAGCAAGTCCCTTAACCCATATAGGCTTTAGTGTTTTCTCCACTGAAAAAGGAATGGTGATACTCATTTCCATTTTATGAGATTTTCTTTTTTGGTGACTAAGTGAGATAGTCCATAAAAACACTTCATAAAATGCGTAACAAATAGAATTTGCCAGCTACTAGCTATTATTACTTATGCATCTGACAGACATCTGTTTGGTGATAACGACTTAAGAATGTGGCTTCGACATGTACAGGACCTTCAATATTTGGGAGTAGGCACATGCACAGTGGAAAAGAATACTATAAGCTCATGAAGAGGAAAACAAGAAACCTACCTTCTACTTTACAGTCAAAAGCATCCCCTGCTTCATCCCCAGGAGGCTTGGAGTGAGATTTTTGAAGGTCTTCTTGAGCACTCTCAATGCTATTATAAACCCATTGTATGGAATCTTGCTGGAAATGAGGAGGGAAAGAAACCTCAGAGGTATTAGTGCTTCCTAAAATGAATGCCCATTTGGAGACTTGACCTTATGTATTCCTCTAGTTTCTTTAAAAATGGTAACATTTGAAAGAGAGATACAATTAACATCAGAAACTAAGAAAAACTCAAGGACAATTATATTGTTTAACAAACACACTTTCTTTCTTTTTTTTTTTTTTTTTTTTTTTTGAGATGGAGTTTCGCTCTTGTTGCCCAGGCTGGAGTGCAATGGTGCAATCTCGACTCACCACAACCTCCGCCTCCCTGGTTCAAGCGATTCTCCTGCCTCAGCCAACCAAGTAGCTGGGATTACAGGCAGGCACCACCACGCCTGGCTAATTTTGTATTTTTAGTAGAGACAGGGTTTCTCCATGTTGGTCAAGCTGGTCTCGAACTCCTGACCTCAGGCGATCTCCCTACCTCGGCCTCCCAAAGTGCTGGGATTACAGGCAGGAGCTACTGTGCCTGGCCTAACAAACTGATTTTTTAAAGCTTCAAGTTTTATCTTCCAAGATATGATCCAAAGATGTATGTTTTTAAATAGGATATATTCCCAAAAGTCTTACTTAAACGCTTCAAGTATATCTTAAGTAAGTTACAAATCACATTTTAAAATAATCAAATGTGGCTGGGCATGGTGACTCACACTTGTAATCTCAGCACTTTGGGAGGCTGAGGTGGGAGGATCACTTGAGCCCAGAAGTTCAATACCAACCTGAGCAACGTAGTGAGACCCCATCTCTTATTAATAAGACAAGAAAAATAAAACAATTGTGAGATGGACAGTTGTCTGATGAATCAATTATCTATAATTGTACAAATCATTTACATGTTCTCCTAACAGATATATTCTAATACATTTACTGCTATTTTAGAATCAAACAAATATGAAAATTGGAAGGACATCATTCATCTCATTGGTCTCCCAAGTAATGTAACTATCTTTTAATCCCTCCAAATAAAAAATCATCCTATTTTTAAGGGCGATTTCCTTAAAAATTGTCCTATATTTTAACAGCAGTTCCAGTCTTATTTAGAGAAATGAGAGAGATGAGATGACCACCAAACAAAGGTTCAAGGGTTGTATTACTTTACGGGTTATAGATTTTCTAGATAAGATGTTAAATCAAATTAAACTGCATTATTGAAGTATGATACAATATGTATTATCTATCTTTTGTATTAGCTTCTCAAGTGTGTCTAATTAATATATTGCTACAAATCATTAAAATGCTAATTAATATTTGATCATTCCATTACATCTTGGTGCCCTGTTGTGGCCACCAATGAGCCACACTGCTTAGTTTCCCACTTTGACCCTGGGCTTGGCCACGTGATTTGATTGGTCCAAAGGGATACTAGCAAGTACAATCTAAGTAGAATATTTATCACTTGTAATGTTCCCTCTTAAAATTCAGACACGAACTGAAAACAAAACCCTGCTAGAGACTGGAAAGAGAGGCCATGCAAAGGTGCTCTGGAGGGTGACCTGCCACATGGAAACGGAGGCCACGGACAGGGGAAGCAAAGGTGCCCAGTCGGGTCCCAGCAGAATGCAGCCACATCAGTAACCTCATAGGAACCACCCCATGGCCGCCCCATAGAATCAAGACAAATGGTCAATTATCATTGTTTTAAGCCACTAAGCTTTGCAGTGGTCTATTTTGTGGCAATGGATATCTGGGAGAGCATGTTAGTGGATTTTTCTGCTCATTTATTGCTTTTCTTTAATTATTTCACTGATCAACACCTCTATAAGAGGATAGGCAGGGAAAATAAAAAGAAATGAAACTCAAATTGATTTCTCTGCTTATTAACATTCTGGTAGAAGAGAAAAGATTCGATCATTTCAGAGGAGACTTTAAACATTCATTCAATAATACAGTTCAACAAATATTTATCAAGCTACTATCAACCAGAGTAACCTGTGAGCCTATATATAACTTCCAATTTGCTATGCTAGATCTGACCTTCTCATTAAGTAAAACTGATCAGCTATTTTCATGTAGATTCAGTATTTTGCAGGCCATCAGCCCTGGCTTATGAGAAATTGGCCATTCATCTTCCAGGTTTGGACACAGTCACATCCTCAAATCCAATCCAGAAATGAGTACTTCATTATGCATGACAGGAAAACACAAGGCTTCTCCTGTAAAGTTCTGCCTGCATCTAGCTGATTACATTGCAGGAGTTTTCTCTTATATGCCAAAATTCACATTTTCTTCATGAGATAATAGCTTTGCTTATGAATTATGATTCTAATTTTAGTTTTTTGTGGCACTTGTAGATCAAAGGATAGTGTTCTACAATTTTAGATAACGCCGAGTACATTTTGGTATTTTCTTTTAAGAGCTAAATGCAGTTACCTAAATACATTTTGGTATTTTCCTTTAAGAGCTAAATCCAGTTACCTAAATAAATATACCTCAAAATCAATCACGGACCTTATAAAACCCACAATTTTTGCTTTTTCACAGAAATCTTCTAATAAAGAATATAGGTATTTATAGTTCATACACACAGACACAGACACAATGATCATCACATATTCTAAAGCAATCACAAGGGCCAAGAAAACAGTTCAAACCTTTGGATTTCAATTTGATACAACTCGTATCTCAATGAAAATGAAAATACTCCAGATCACTTTTTAAACAGATGGCAGTACTGTAATAATAAAATGTAACTAAACACAATCAATTATAATTAATTATGCAGATAAAGCAATCATTATGAGATCTATAATGCTGTGTTTAATTTTAAACTTAAAATTGGAAACCACAAACATCTCTGCCACTATCTCACCTCGCCCCTTAGGTCTTTATGCAAGTAGTCACTCAGATCCCGATTATCCGAAGGGCCACTTACCTTCATTGGCCGCCTGTACTTCCTGCAGGCTGTAACATGTGCAATGACACTGGCATGTGTCTCTTTGCTGACGTTGATTCCGTTCACCTTGATAATACACTGTCCAGGGTGAAGACCAGCTGCTGCAGCCACAGTTCCTATAAATACAAACGGGAAAATAACCAAAAACGAATTTCAGGAATAAGATTCATTTGTATGATATATACAATTATGGAAGGAATTTTAAAATATGATCAAAGTCTAGCTAGTATAATCTTGATAAGCTTGGTTCTGAGAGCAATGCCCTCTCAACACTTTTCTGCTTTTTAACTTAACTTTCAAACTGTGATCAATAGAATATTTCTCACCTCCCTAAGAATGTTTGAAGGGATGTTGCCAAGTGACCTTTATAATACTAATCAGTTCTTTTTCCTTCCAAATGTCTAGTCAATTTTTCTAAATATGCATATACAATGGTAAAATAAGAAGACCAGAAACATATGCCTTACATATCTTCCTTTATTCTATAATATTTCTAAATATTCAAATAGAATTCACTTTTGTTTTTTAAAATGACAACAATTTAACATGCACATAAAAAAGAAAATCCTTAAGAGAAAAATCAAGTCAATAAGCAACTATGATTGGACTAGTTTTTCCAAGAAAAATAAGAGTTTGACATATATACAAAAAGTCAGAAACAGGGGAATTTGTAGAGAACAGAATTAATGAGATAACATCACACATCCAGTCATTTTGTTGGCATTGATACAGATTTAAATATGAAACTAACATAACCTAACCAGTGAGCTAAGATTTCTCAGAACCTTCCAATTATTGTTATTTGATAGTGTGATCAAATCAATATTAACAAAGTACCATTAATAAATACGTGTAACAAATACAATGCAAATAATTAATACAAATGATTATAAACTTATAAACATGTTAGAAGAGACTTATTTTGTGACCAATGTCTCTCATAAAGAAATTATTAAACATCTTTAAGAAAATAATTTACATTCAAGAATGTATCTTTGAATTTCTTCTTAGGCCCCATAAAATTCACTCCTAGAAATGTTAAGTGGTTTTCTGCATGAATTAAGTCTTAGGGGAAAATGGAAAATTATCAGCAGAAAGAACAGCCTGAAAAACAGCCTTGCTTCAAGAAATCACCTGGCCACTTGGAAGCATCCAAGCTGTTCTGTTTGTGTGAGCTTAGAATGGGAGTGGACAGGATTGGAGAGTTGAATAGAGCCGGACTGTGAAGTCCTTGCCTTGCCTAAGAGGCTCAACCTTGCTATAAATGGAAGACTCTGAGGGCTTCCTGTCTGAAAGGCTGACTTTGTCTGTAAAGTAGGAACAAGTTCATCTTGGGATATAGGAAGCAATTTTGAGGAGCAAAAAAAACTGATCAGGGACACGTTTTTAAAAACACTGAGTAGTAATACGGGCCCAGTAGAAGACAGTGAATTGGGAGACACTAATTAATAACCATGACAGTTTTTTCTAGCTACAAGGGAGAAAGGGAGAAGACGTGGTTAGGCTGATCCAAGGCTGAAGTGCAGCAGCTAGAATGCAGCTGAGGGTGGGGGCAGGGGAGCCTGGGGATGCTGGCAAGCGTGACTGCAGTGACTCACACGAGAAATCTCTTTTTCTTGTGGCAAAATTATAGTTCCAAAAAATAACTAAATATCTTTCCATTTCATACACATCTGAAAGAGAAAGCACTTGAGCATTTCTGTCTTTTACTCTTCAGAAACAAAAAGCACAGACACCAGACATAGGCCAACCCCATCACTAAGCTCCAAAGATAGAACCTTGCTCTTTAAATGACATTGTAATAAGGGAAGAGGTACAGCTTGATTCACTCAGGCTTTAAGCTATTTTATAGCACTATTAATGTGAATTATTCCTTTTTGGCTTCGTGAAAATGCAGAAGATATTTGGTGCCTCAATATCCCATTTCAGTTTGACAATATTTAATGAGTTATTGGGAAGGTTTTAACTGTCTATCCATCTGTATGTTTCAGAAATCTGAGAGAAAAGACAGGTTTCTGAAATCAGATTTTTTATCATACATACAATAATGAAAGTAATGTTATAATATAATAAAGGTCTAGCTAGTATATTCTTGATAAATTTGATTCTGATAAAAATGCCCTCTTAAAATTTTCTTGCCAAATTTTCGGGTGATCACATCAAGATACTTTACATTCTTTAGTTATAAAAAGCATGTATGTCTCTTGTTAGATAAACACATGACTTCTTATGCTAATAGTGACACTTCTTGCTATAGGCACAAGTTACTTACTATGTTTAGCAGTGTGGGACCTGACAGTTATTACCTTCAATTATTACTAGTGTCAATTTAAAATTTAAAACATACATATGATAACAAGAGATGTCAATAATCAAATGAAAAAAGAGTAAGTGTGAACATAACTTTTTAGTCACTAAAATTATTTAATTTAAAATGCATCTTATGATGAGATTTAACCACGGTTTATAAAAGTCCCCGAAGGAAGTGTATAGCAATAGGTTATAAAGTCCACAGATCAACTTTAAACCTAAAAACTCACAACTTTGGATTACTGACAAAGAAATACAATTATTTGAAATCAAGAAAAATACAAATACAATATCTTAAATTTATTATATCCTTTGGATAAACTAACACATGCAGAAAAGTGAGATTTAGGCATAATTCTTATATCAATTTTTTAACAATGATAAATATGGCTTAGAATTTTTTAGTTTCTTTAATGTTTCTGGAATGTGCTACCATTGAGTTAATACAGTGAAAATATAATTGAGAATCATAACAACATGATTCTGCCTGTTTTAAACACATTCCTGTTCTGTCGGGCACATCCCAAACCTGCTGGAAAGCTGTTCCCCTGCAAGATGAATTTCCTACCTCTTCCTACAGCATGCACAACAGAAGGGCCAAATCCTCGGATCTGGAAGCCAAGTCCATCAGCCGAATCTGGAATTTTCACTGTCCTAAATCAATCAGAAAATAAGGTACGATGAATCGTAAGCATCACAACTGGTTAAAATAATCATCATGTATACCTTTACACCTCTCAATAAATACATATTGAGGATCTACAGTGTGAAAGATGTTTGGCTAGAAATCCTTGGAGACAAACATGGTCCCCAACCTCATGCAATACAGTGTTTCTAAACTGAGCACAGTCGTTACACAGTAAAGCCTGAAAAAGGAACATTGGAGTGTAGTGGCTTGACCACTGCTCACTGCAGCCTCAATCTCTCTGTCCCAGTGATCCTCCCATCTCAGCCTCCCAAGTGGCTGGGACTAGAGGCACAAGGTGACACCATGCTTGGTTATTTTACCTTACTTTTTTCATAAACACGGGGTCTCCTACGTTGCTCAAGCTCATCTTAAATTACTGGACTCAAGTGACCCTCCTGCCTCAGCCTCCCAAAGTGCTGGGATTACAGGTGTGAGCCACCACATCTGCTTAAACCTAGCCTTGAATCTTCATGTAGTCAGTTTGTAGCTGGATAACTTGGATAAGCTCCTTAACTATTCTGACACAGAAAATTTCACAGAAAGATAACATTGTTAAAAGTTATTTTGCAGGGTATCTGTGGCAATTAAAAAGAAATAACCTTGGTAAGTTGCCCTGTACCGTGCTATGAGCTATACAGGTACTTAATAAAACAGAAACTTTTCTCTTTAGTTTACTGTTACAAAGAAAAAAAATGAGGGACCTATGAAATTCTTTATAAAAATTAATGTAACAGAAATACAGAGTTAATACATTTCTACCTATTGGGAGCTTTATCAAAGAACAACAAAGAGCTAGTTATAAAGAACAGATCTGTCAAACATGTTATCAAAATATTTTAAGAAAATGATTCACTTTAGTATTTATGCAATGAAGGTTTAAAAGAATAATACATCAGAAGGCAAACCTGAATAAGAGAAGAAATCATTCCAATGAATCTACATTAAAAAAAGAAAAAAGATTATGAAGAGATGGGAAACTTGAGCAAGCTGTCATGGCAAACCAGTCAGGGGTGTCCAATTTGGCACTCATAAATAAGATACTTCACAGATGAAAGTCAGAAATCAGACAGCAACAATGAAAAGCAGAGAGCGCAAGATGCGAGGGAACATCATAACAATACGAGTATGATATCGCAGCCGGGAACAAAAACAAATGAATACAACGCAATAAATTGTGATAGATAGCCCTTGATGCCCAAGAAACAAAAGTGTTTCCCAAAAGATGAGTTAATCATAAAGTAAATGTCAGCAGCACTTCAAGGGCATATTAAACAGAGTCTGAAGGTAGATACAGCGAGACTTATCTGCAGCTTATGAAATCGCTGTGGGAGACAGTTGGAGCAAAACTAAGGGATCAAACACTTCAGAAAGCCATAGGCTACATTTAGGCCTAAGGCAGAGAGGCTGGCACTGCAATCTCAAATATAACCTAGGCAGGCATTCAGGGATAGAAATGAAGATTTTCTGCTCTCGGAAAACTTGAAAGTATTATTATAAATTAGGTTATACACTATGAAGTTATCTGTATGTATGTGGGATCAAGGTCACAGAATTAATGTATCCTTTGTCCTTAATTAAATAGTTTTTGGTGTACAGGGCTGTATTCATTTCCTTTGAATAATACATAGTTATCAGTGTTTGTCAAAGTTTCACTTGAAAATGAAAGATAACTGACCAAAGAAAGAAAAAGCGAATGAATACATATTCTGGTGAGCCTGAAACAAAATCAGAAGCAGTTCATGCTTCTATATATTATGAATGAAAGTTCACTTCTGCTGAAACAACATAGAACTTTCAGGCCATGGTGAATTATTGTTGCTTTTGAATTTTGAGTAATTCATAGTGGTCTCTCAAGCTTACTGAGCAAGGTTTTTCTATCCTTCTAACATTGCTATGGAAGGTTGACTCTAATCTTTAAGATAATTATTTTTTCCTTAATCCAAATTGTACAAAACACCATGACATGCATTTTGGTCCAAATGTTGGAACCCCCTTAGTAAAATGATCTTTAAAAAACATGTTTCCCTGGTGAGAACATTATATTCCCTATTAAAAAAGAATTACGTTTATACAAGACGGATGTTCTATTTCCTACAGAAAATAAGTGTACTAAATTATCTGCTACAAAGTCTTTTGAAAAATCCCTTGATGTTATCAAGTATGAAATATAGCTAGAATCAAAAGAAAATTCTTTTGCATTTATCTCTCATATTTTTCCCTTTTCCTCAAAATGGGATACTACTTAAATTCCAAGAAGCTATTGTAAGAAAATATGACAGTGATTTATAGAACTCATACATTAGAATAAGGACATAAAGGAAAAGTCATTTATTTCAAACAAATTTTTTAAAAATGAGTATGCCATCTTCAAAAAACTGAGTATGCTATACAATGTAAAATATGCTCTTGATATAATAAAGTAGCAATGAAACATAATAAAATGAGAACACAACAGCATCATACATAACATCACTGGGTACTTACTATGTACTGGATACTTCAGTAAGTTCTTTACAAACCTAGTTTTAGTCAACATTCTTTGCAGTTCCATGGCACAGGTACTCTTATCCCCATTTTATGGATGAGGACATGAAGTTATACACTTAGCTAGCAAGTAGTGGAAGAGACGCTTGAACCCGGAATCTAGAGTTCTAGACACAGTGCAACGAACACTAAGAAGAGTCAGAAGACACAGATTGCTATTCTGCTCATCTAGCAACTAAGTCTACGACTGAGGATTTGCTCCTATTTATTCAGTTTTGAAGTTGATGACCTCAAAGTCTGTAACTGTTGGAATGTCTGTGATCAGTAGATCAGTATTTGTAGGGTTAAATCAGGGGGCCCTAGGGAGGACCTAATGATTGCTTTGAACACTACCCCCTTATTCCTTTCCAGTCTGTCTTCTTCCTTTTAAATGCCCTCAAAGTGTCAGGAGGTGGGCAAGCAGGACAGTCTTCTCCTAGACAGAGTTGAATAAAGGGAGAGGAACAGACCATAATTAGGTTTAGAGGGAAGACATTGCTGTGCTTCTTTCCTGCCCTCTAGTCCAGACTTCCTACATTAGTAAAAAGTGAGTGTCATGCTCACTCTTTCAGACCTCTTGGTAAACTACTGGTAGAAGCTAAAGCATCTACTTTAATGAATTCACACTGTCTTGAAGAGACTCATTAGGGAGAACCCAGCCCACTGCACTGCACTTTGACTCTTAAGATAAACACTGCAGAAGTACATCCAGCTATTCCTGAATATATATAACATATAAATATATTACATACAAATATGTATTTTTACATATTAAAATCTATTTAAGGCAGGGAAGAATACTGCATATACTTATATGTTAATAGGTAGTTAACATTTAAAAAATCTTATTTTTGAAGTGCTAAACTTCATTTGCTTTAAAACCAATGAAGTTGCTTATCATGATTGACAAACGATACAAGTAAAATTTAAACAATAATTTTGATATATTATGCTAAGTAGTTTGTACAAATGATCTCAATTAATTAATTGGTTAAACAATTCAAGGTAAATATGATAAGGAAATACTAAACCATTAATGATTGGCACAAGAAAAGCCCATGTCTTGCAGGTATATGCATGGTATGTTATTAAAAAGTAGCACACAGCCAGGTGCGGTGGCTCACGCCTGTAATCCCAGCACTTTGGGAGGCCGAGGCGGGCAGATCACGAGGTCAGGAGATCGAGACCATCCTGGCTAACACGGTGAAACCCCGTCTCTACTAAAAATACAAAAAATTAGCCGGGCACTGTGGCGGGTGCCTGTAATCCCAGCTACTCGTGAGGCTGAGGCAGGAGAATGGCGTGAACCCATGAGGTGGAGCTTGCAGAAAGCCAAGATAGCGCCACTGCATTCCAGCCTGGGCGACAGAGTAAGACTCCGTCTCAAAAAAAAAAAAAAAAGTAGCATACAGAGCATGCTCTCATTTTGTGAGTACCTGATTGTGTATATGTGTACCAATACCTTAAAAACTTTAGTTAATACTTAATTTCAAAGGAATAACAATGGCTATTTATGGGTGATATTGTAAGAAAAAAAGTCTCCCTTTAGAAACATTTGTATTCTCTACATTTTCTATAATAAACAAATTTTTTTCTAATCATAGGTAGATAGATAATAGAATTTTTTAAAGAAATGGACAAATTACTAAGCACTTGCAAGCATGGATTATCTTTCAGTCTTTTTTGCATCCCTTATGAGTGTTGAATTATAAATGGTATCTAATCATCTGATGGCACCAGAAATTCTTATAGCCGAACATGGAGAAACAACAGTTCTTTATTCTCAAATGTTCTACTAGTTTTCTTCACTCATAGTAAAAACCCAATTCAACCCAGATCAGGAAAATTTGGGCAGCAAAAGAAAAGCATTATTTCTACTAAAACTACATGATTCAAGTAACAAGTATTTTAGCATCATAAGCGATGTAGTTTCTCCCATCATCTGTAAACCAGTATCAGTGATATTGGTGAGGTTCAAGCGTTCCAAGCAATAAGATGCTTAATTCTAAGCATTTACTTAGTTATCTTTTCTGTGTTACTTATCTATGTATAACTTTTTAAAAATCACACATAAATCATACAACTTACTCTCTTGGCTTTGTGCTCACAAGAACTCTTAGAGGTTTTCTGCTGTTTAAACAAGATTTCAGGAAGCAATCCACTTCATTGAAAGGTCTCATAAAAACTAGGTCACCATTAATAGCAAAAATCTTTTTCCCGACTTCCATGCCAGCCATCTAAGAGAGAAATTACAAAAAATATGTCAAAGTATATTTTAATAAGAAATTTGAGTTTTTCACAAAATTAGAATATGAAAAGTTTCAGAGTTTATAGATATTGACATTTTAACACACCTGCAGTGTTTTCATACAAATTCACAAAGCAGAACTGTGGATAACATAGTTATTATTCCCTTTGGCCTAGTTTTAAATTTCAACATAGAACTTTACCAAAATTATCCCCATTTCCCTCCCTGACTTAACATCCTACTCCCCTCTTCTGTTTCACTGTTCTTTAGCTTATTTCATCCTTTTAACTATAATCAAATCCCAGGTTAATTTTTTCCACCTAGAGCCAATTAACTCAGAAAGTGTCAACTTCTGTATCTACATCAGTGACACCCAAATATGCATCTCTGGCCTGACATAGCTCAAGCGGCTCCAGTGCAGGAGAGAGAGGGAGCCTGGAATCCAAAGAAGAGAGCTGCAACCGGCATAGAGTTGTCAACAGTGCAAGCTGCTGAAAAGAGGACAAGGAAGATATTATCCCTCCACGCCAACCAGCATGCACTTCTCAACCAGCCTTACTGCCTGTAAACTACCGCTGTTTTGGTTGTCAGCTAAATGATGTAAGCCTGAGAGAGGGCATTTTATTAGTGGCACAGTCAGATGCAGCTGTGCTCTAAGAACATCCTCTGAAAATGCCTGGGAGAAACTATTTCCTTCTCATAGACAATTACTAAAAATGGTCATTCGTTGGCCAGGTCCACTAACAGTGCCTATGTTGATCAGAGTTATTTTGTTTGAAATTAGTGTGCTGTACAGAAAGCTTTGTCTTACGTGAACCTGTGTTTTGATAAAACAGAGACCTTAGGCATTACCAGAGAGGAGGATGGGTGACAGTTTACCACTAACTTAAACAGATTCAAAGGTAAACATCATACTTTGTTAATTTTCACATTCATTAAAGATCTGAATATTGAGAAGTTTGCTTGAGGATTAAGTATCTTCCAACCAGGGGCACCAAGGTGAGGATACTTTAAACTAGATATATTTGGGCTATAGCACTGAAAAGTAGGGTCTATGAGGGTGGGGGATTTTGTGTCTTGTTTGTTGCTGTATTCCCGGAGCATAGAACACTGCCGAGTATGTAACGGGCACTAAATAAATACTTCTGAATGAATGAATGAATGAATGTATGATCAGGAGATTTTTTGTTTAAAAGGCTGGTGAAGTCACTGGGTGCAGTGGCTCATGCCTGTAATCCCAGAACTTTGGGAGGCTGAGGTGGGCGGATCACTTGAGGTCAGGAGTTCGAGACCAGCCTGGCCAACATGGTAAAACCCGTCTCTATTTAAAAAAAAAAAAAAAAAAATCAGCTGGGCCTGGTGGCACGGGCCTGTAATCCTAGCTACTTTGGAGGCTGAGGCAGGAGAATCACTTGAACCCAGAAGGCAGAGGTTGCAGTGAGCCAAGATCACGCCACTACACTCTAGCCTGGGCAAAAGAGGTAGACTTTGTCTCGTAAAAAAAAAAAAAAAAAAAGGCTGATGAAGTGAGAGAACATCAGGAGCATTAATCCAATGAGAAAATAGTCAAAGCATGTCCTTTAGTGATAAAAGTCATATAAAAGACTCAACGGTGATGGGAAAACAGAAGACACGGCTCTTGACAGAAAGGAAGAACCATCTGCCATGCATAATACGTGCTACCCTATGCAGTCTCCATGGGGCTCCAGGTTGGAGTCTGTGATTAGTGAAGCTCCAGGGACAAAGAATGAGCCACTTGGCCTCCCAGCAGGTCAAGAAGTTCACAGTTGAAGAGCTCTAGAACAGGGGTCCACAACCATCAGGCTGTGGACCAGTATGGGTCCAAGGCCTGACAGGAACCAGACGCACAGCAGGAGGTGAGCGGCGGGCGAGTGAGCACAAACCCTGAGCTCCACGTCCTGTCAGAGCAGCGGTGGCATTAGATTCTCATAGAAGCGCGAACCCTACTGTGAACTGCGCATGCGGGGGGATCTATGTTGACCCCTCCTTATGACACTCTTAACGCCTGATGATCTGAGGTGGTACAGTTTCATCCCAAAGCCGTCCCCCACCCTCCGCCCATGGAAAAATTGTCTTCCACAAAACCAGTCCCTGGTACCAAGAAGGTTGGGGATGGCTGCTATAGAATACCCACCACCTCCTGGCCCCTATTATCCCTGAGTGGCCAGACAGGACTCAGCTGCTGCTAATCCTAAAGGTATTCAGTAGAACTTGTGAGTAAGATTAACCGGAGACATTATGTTCGATAAAGATAATTTCAAGGCTGATTATCTTTAAAGGCAGATTTCAGTTTGTTTAGAATTTCTCTATTTTTATGTCATGACAACAAAGTTAAATTAAAATGCTAATTTACATTACCTCAGCATTAGATCCCTTTTCTACCAACTTTATTATTGGAACTTTATTTTTGTCTTCTAGCCCAAAGCCATAGCTGCCTTCATTGGATTTAATCTGAAATGCAAAATATTAACATTATTGATAAAGCAACTATGAAAAAAAATTACAAGTCAAACAGAACGAAGTAATGTGCATCACTGTCAAACATGTTTAACACCGTCTGGGAAGAAGTGAGGAGCGCCTCTGCCCGGCCGCCCCGTCTGGGAAGTGAGGAGCGCCTCTGCCCGGCCGCCCCGCTGGAGGAGCGCCTCTGCCCGGCCGCCCCGTCTGGGAGGAGGAGGCCTGGGGGGGAGTGAGGAGCGCCTCTGCCCGGCCGCCCCGTCTGGGAAGTGAGGAGCGCCTCTGCCCGGCCGCCCCGTCTGGGAAGTGAGGAGCGCCTCTGCCCCCCCCCCGGCCCCGCCCCCCCCCGTCTGGGAAGTGAGGAGCGCCTCTGCCCGGCCGCCCCGTCTGGGAAGTGAGGAGCGCCTCTGCCCGGCCGCCCCGTCTGGGAAGTGAGGAGCGCCTCTGCCCGGCCGCCCCGTCTGGGATGTGAGGAGCGCCTCTGCCCGGCCGCCCCGTCTGGGAGGTCTACCACAGAGGCCAGACGCAATGTGGGGGCTGGATGTGGTGGCTCATGCCTGTAGTCCCAGCACTCTGGGAGGCCGAGGCGGGTTGATCACTTGAGGCTAGGAGTTCAAGACCAGCCTGGCCAACATGGCGAAACATGAAAAATACAACAGACAAACCAACCAACCAATCCAGCGACAACGAAACAGGTCTACCTTGGAGTCATACTCTAATTTTTTCTATTTTCCTCCCTTTCTGATCCTTTATCCCACTTTCTTTTTCTTCCTCTTCCTGCTCCTTCTTCTTTGTCAAATAGAGGATTCAGTTATTATCATTGATCCATACAAAGTCCCTCTCTCATTTATTTTCTTTAATTCCCACCCCCCATTTCTATTCCCCGTCTTCCCATGTGCAACCTTCCTAATATGTTTGATATGCATCTTTTTGCTTGTATGTATTTTTAGAAAATGTTTATTGTTTTGTGTGCAAAAAAAATTAATAAAAAAAGAAAGAAAAAAAGAAAAAAAACATGTTTAACACAGTCTTCTGCTAGTGTCTAATCAAGAAGAAAACTTATATAACATATCAATAAACTTACCAATAATGACTTAGCTATGACATTTTCCACAACTTTTAAGTCATGTTTCATAAGTCGATGTTTCATATTTGATCCTTCCATTTCCTCATCCGAAAAAAAACGGAAAAGTAGGGGTTCATCTTTGAATTCGCTTTTTTCAAGGACTACAGAAAAAGACAGATTCAAATTATTTCAGCTAATTCAAAAATCGAACTCATTTTCAACAGCAGTGGCATTTATAAATTAATACCTGTACCCATAACCTCAACTTTATACTCCTAGGACTGGTTATATTCACAAGTAGCCCCGGGTTTTGTTTTTTTTTTCTCTTTCTTTCTATAATTTCGAGCCAATGTCTCCTTTCAATTACTTTTACCTACAGGATTTTGAATTTTTTAAAACAAATAGTATTTCTTCTGAGGCTAACTTTTTAAAATTTAACCAAGTCCTTCGCTTTCCAGATTAAAATCCAAATTTAAATAAAAGATTATAATGAATCCAAAAATGCATGCCTCCAAAACATAGAAATTTATGGTGTTTTCAATTTGCAGTAAACACTTTAAGCGTGTTTTTAATTTCCCACACAATTATGGGAAAATTCAAATGGGTTAAGTGTTGCCTCTGTGTGTGAACAACTCCCACTGTGTCCACTTTTGTTCCAAAACTTCAAGCCAGAAATATGCCTTCTGGGTGAAATGTGATTTTAGTTTCCACGAATTCCTGTTTCCTTTCTGTTTAAAAGCAATATTCTCAAATAACCTTATTTCTAGAAAGGTCTGTTTTTCCCCCCTTATCTGAACATTAGTATTTTCCCCCAAATCCCCTAAGATTCTTGGAATGCACTGATGAAATAAAGTTTATGTTTTGTTAGTATTTTAAAAAATAAGGCTAAATACTGATATGAAGAATTTGTATTCAGTGAGATCCTGACAGCTGTCAAAATACTTTACAAAAAAAAAGTTCTCTATTTCTTATTTATCTGTCCTTAATACCTTGAAGGTTGATTCATTAAGCCAGAGACTAAAAGAAAGTGATCCCAGGGCACAGCAGAAAAGTTAGGTTTTGTGATGAGACAGGCCTGAGTTTAAATTCCAGGACTGGAAGTGAGATAAGAAAGTTACTTAATCCCTCTGAGTTTCAGTTTCCTCATCTGTAAAGTGGGGGCAATAAAACCTTCTACATATTGTTGCATAAAACCAAAATGAGGTAATAAATATAAATAACTTGGCATATAGTAAGCAGTCAAAAGGGATAGCTATTTGGTTTCATTGTTTTTACAGAGTTCCAACAAATAATTGTTGACTGGATGAATGGCTTTATTGATCTTTGGTTGAAAGATTGGATGGCAACATGAGTTAACAAATGAAACTATCAACCACAAATTTAAAAAACAACGGAAGCCATAATTAGCAACAGAAGTGAGAATCTATTTTATTGTTACTATTTTAAATATTTGTAGAGATGGGATCTTGCTATGTTGTCCAGGCTGGTCTCGAACTCCTAGGCTCAAGGAATACCTCCCACCTTGGCCTCTCGAAGTGCTGGGATTACAGGCGTGAGCCACTGCACCTAGCTCAGAACCTATTTTAGATCGACTTAATGATCTAAGCAGTTTCCCAAAGCTCACACAATGTTTCTGCTACAGCTGTTTCCCTCCACCAAATTGACTTTTAAAAGGAGCATGATAGGGCATCACAATAAAGCCAGGCATGAGCCACACTGTTCATGCTTTACTGTCAGACTTTTGTATGAAAAACTTTTGATGTAACTCAACATTTTATAATAAATGCTTAGATAAAATTACTGTGTGTTGGTGCTTTACTTTAAAGAAAAAAAATTGAAACTTTTGCAGGTTTTCAGCTTGATATTACAAGTTTAATCCCCTAACATGATGTAATTTCTTCCATTCATAGTTTGTTCTTCAAGGACCAATATTTCTCCACGACAACTCACAGAGTGATCTGGAGATAGGGAAACAGGATGGAATTTCCCCCAAAAAAATGATAACCAAGGATCTTCTCAAAATCACTGTAACCTTTGCTGTACTTCCTTCTTCATAAAAAAATGTAAAGATATTCTGAAAGTAACTGACAAATAGGTATAAGTGCTATCAAATATATGTCTATAAGCATATTATATTAATAATTAAAAAGAGGCCAGGCATAGCGGCTCACGCCTATAATCCCAGCACTTTGGGAGGCTGGGGCAGGCAAATTACTTGAGGTCAGGAGTTCGAGACCAGCCTGGCTTGGTGAAACTCCATCTCTACCAAGAAAAGCAAAAATTAGTTAGACGTGGTGGCATGCACCTGTAGTCCCAGCTACTCCGGAGGCTGAGGTGGGAGAATCGCTTCAACCCATGAGGCAAAGGTTGTGGTGAGCTGAGATCATGCCACTGCACTCTAGCCTGGGTGACACAGTGAGACCCTGTCTCAAAAAATAAATAAATAAAAACAGAGAGATGCCTGTTTGGGTTTATGGATTCTATATGATGTTACAAAGAGGAAAAGCTTACTCTCATTACCCTGATAAATCTAAGAACTTTATTTAAAAATTCTTGTTTGATAACTTACTTGAAGTCATCCCAGGGCACAGTAGAAAGAGGTTTTGTGGTGACTTACTTGAAATCATCAAACAAGAAAAAATATTAACATTTCATGATCAAAAATGATTTTTTTCCTAGAGATCTATAATTTTGTTCTCTGAGGTAATTTTAAAAACATTTTTCTTAAAAATAACAGTAAATAGTCAACCACATATGCTGTCATTCAATCATTCTAATATATACTGGCATTCAAAATAAAACCGTAAGTCCGATCTGAAATAGTCTCAAAGAGGTTTATGAGCTTAAAAACAAAACAAAACAGAAAAACTTCTAGCTCAAGCCATTGCTCTTCTAGAATCAGCATAGGCTAGAAAAATAGGGTAGTAGTCATGGCAATTGGTAGGTAACAGCAATGAGACATAGGAATGGCACCAGCAGTAAAACTGAATGCAGTTGTGGTGACCCAACCTGAACCCACAGCAAGACCCAGACAGTCTTGCTGGCTCATCTCTAAACGACCTCACTGCAGCACTGGGTGTTGCAGTATCCTAAGAACCAACGTGATGAAATACATCTGTAAGCTCCCAGGGTAAAAAACTCCTACCATGGTGCATAAATCCATTGTCACAGAGTCCAACGCCAAATATCATTGCCTCTTCTCTGGTGCGGCAATCTCCCTGTTAACCGAAAAAGCACTGTGGGAGTTAATAGGCAACTAAAGGCTTTGTGGCAGCTTTGTTCCATTTAACATTCCCAGCACCAAATTCAGACAAAGCTTCGCTTATAAAGCATGCATTGCTTTATAAGACAAAATGCATCTAATTGTTATAAAACATTCAGTTGATTATGAAAACATTTTCTTTTGGCATTAAGTAAAAAAAACATTTAATATTTCTTGAGAAACAAATATACTTTATTATACACAAAACTATGTAAGTAACAAAAATTTATTGCTACCATAAATGATGCCTGTTATTTCTTAGATTAGATTTCTTAGATTTTATATTCCAATTATGCAACAGGGAAATATCCTGTAAATTGACAACACTCTAATTAAACAATCATTATGTATGACCTCAGTCACTAACTATTGCCTTCCACCAAATGGTCTTGCCCTGTGAGGACCCTTGAAGAAACCTATTAATCTACGATGACCTGTAAGACCTTACGAGTAAATCGTTTGGCTGAGCTAGCAAATACAAGCTTCTCTTTCATTATTTTGCCAAAAAAAATTAGATCATTTTACTGAATCCAACAAAATAGCCCAAAGCAACCTTTTTCTTTCGGTTTTTATTTAGAAAACAACTATTTTATTCCTTTAAGTATGGATCCATGTATATGAACATGCATGTGTGTGTGTGTGTGTGTGTGTCTGTGTGTGTGTGACCTTAGAGTTGTATTGTTACAGTTTAAGCAGCTTTTTTCTCACATATTATCTCATTTTTCCCCAGTCCTATCTTTTAGCACTTAGGTATGTTACCAAATCTACTCTCTCCTCTCTGGCTTCTATTCCATTTCTACTGTCTATACCTTCATATGGTGTTTCTTCTTCTCCCTTCTAAATTACCATAATTTTTTCTGGACTCTTTCTAACAATTAAACTATTTTTTTTTTTTAAGATGGAGTCTCACTCTGTCGCTCAGGCTGGAATGCAGTGGCTTGATCTCAGCTCACTGCAACATCCGCCTCCCCAGTTCAAGCGATTCTCCCACCTCAGCCTCTCGACTAGCTGAGGTTGCAGGCGCATGCCACCACACCCGGCTAATTTTTGTATTTTTAGTAGAGACGGGCTTTCAACATGTTGGCCAGGCTGGTCTCGAACTCCTAACCTCAGGTGATCCACCCGCCTCGGCCTCCCAAAGTGCTGGGATTACAGGCGTGAACCACTGTGCCTGGCCAGAATTAAACTTTCTTACACAAAAACTCGGTTCCAAAACTTTAAACAGACTGTTCTTTTAGAATCATAATGTATTGAAATTCTCTGTTGGTCTTTTAAAACTTTCCATATCTTGGTTTTAGGCTATCTCTCCAGCTTCACTCTCCAAAGCTCAATATCATATCTCTTGCTGTAGGCAACTTGGCCTCCCTGCTGTTACCTGAAGTCTGTGCTCATTCTTCTCCTGCTTTCACTCATGTAATTGTTCGTAGCTGCAATGCCCTTCTCTTTACCCTCCACTCACTCACATTCTACCTGTCTATAAAGGAGCAAAATAAGAGTCCTACCTCATGCTGTGACAAATCCAACCCTCACTAATCCTCCTAAGAACTACCAAAACACATAATCTGTAACTTCAGACTCTGCATCTGGCCCTCTTCAAAAATTGAGCTGTTTTGTAATTTTTATGCATTCATTCAAAAGATACTTATTTTTTCTACATATTGTGCCAAGTGATAGAAAAAAAATATATTAAACCACTCAAGCACAAAATAATTCCCTGCTCTGAGGTAATTCAAATCTAGGGTAGGATTTGGTCATTAAAAGGTAAGTACTTTACTAATAATCAATTTAATCCATATTCCCAATGAGGCAGATATACCTGGGGATCTGGGACCACAGAAGATGACCCTGAGCCTAGGCTAGAGGATCTGACAAGGCTTCTTGGGGGAGATGACGCTGCAGCAGAGCCTTAGAGGGTACATGAAAATTAGCCCAATTGACCAACATCACTGCAAGGCAGAAATCATGACTGCTTCCTGCTTTGTTTGTGTATTCTATCATCAAAGCACTTGCTTGAACATCAAGCTTACAAGGAAAGCTTGTTTAATAATCACTGACATTTGATTGCTTTATTTGATTAATTATTCAAATGAAACACTGGCCAGACTAATATTATTGAACATAATGGTGTAAAAAACATAGCCTAACGTGTTCTGGGTTTCCTATGCTTTTTTAAAATCCTACTTGTGCCATATGCACCCGGTGAGCATTTAGAAAAAGCATAGTAAGACCGCATGGACATGAAGAAGCAAGGCATTATTTAATTATGAACTATGAGTGATCCATGCCCAAATCACAATGTACAGGAATTGAATGATGTTTTAAAGGTATATTACTGCACATGCCCAATAAGAATTTCACTTTTTGAAATAGGGTATTTTATTACAAACCATTATACTATAATAGAAGCAGCACAACAACAGTGAATGAAAAATGTATTCAGAAGAACACAACACTCATTTTGTTTCCCCAGATGACATCGCACAATATATTGCAGAATAAGAGAAAAACTATAGGCTCTAGAATATACTCCAATCATAGTAGAGCCAGTTTTTTTACTCTGTGTTCTAAAACCGTCCAAATCAATTCAGTGTCTCAGTCCATACTGGACATTCAGTATTATCATTTCAGAGTCTTGGTAGAAAGAGACCCTTACTTTAAAAACAAAAAACAAACAAACAAACAAACAAAAACCTCTTCTTCATGTTAGATTAAGAACTTCAACTTGTTGTTCTCTTATCCTTCCATTACTATTCTGCCTTTTCCAAGGCAGCCTATGTGGTCCTAATCGGAAGTTAAGCAATCAGAGTTGATTATGTTGATACTTACATTAGGATGTTTTACAATATTAGAATCATAAAGTTTCAGTGATAGAAAAGAGACGGCATGTACAGCTATTGCAGTAAGCAGTAAACAGTTGTAAAAACTAAAATCTATAGAGATTGAGTGACTTGTCTAAGTTTATATAACTAGTTACTAGCAGAGCTGGCATCAGACACTAGGTTGTGAGTCCCAGCCAGTGCAATTTCTATTATGTACAACTTCTGCGGACATTGTCATAATAAACCACGAAGAAAAACTGCAGAAAAACAATTGTGGCTGGGCGTGGTAGCTCACGCCTGTAATCCGAGCCCTTGGGAGGCTGAGGCAGGTGGATCACTTGAGGTCAGGAGTTTGAGCCGCCTGGCCAACACAGTGAAACCCTGTCTCTACTGAAAATACAAAAATTAGCCAGGTGTAGTGGTGCGCACCTGTAATCCCAGCTACTTGAGAAGCTGAGGCAAGAGAATTGCTTGAACCCCAGAGGCAAAATTTGCAGTGAGCCGAGATTGAGCCACTGCACTCCAGCCCAGGCAACAAAGTGAGACTCGTCCAAAAAAAAAAAAAAAAAAAAAAGGCAACTTGGTCGTTTTTGAGCACCTTAATATAGTCTTCTAATGTTAATCCTTGGAAAGCAAAAGTGCCAAAAAAAAAAGGTTGATACCTGATTTCCTGAGCTAGAACTTTAAAGGTTTACTCAGCATCAGTTTTTGCTTCAAATAAATTTTCTTTAAGTTTCTCACATAATCAACACATCATACAAGTTCACATGAATTCTAGAGCTGTATAATTTCTATGTGAAAGTCCAACTCCAATAATGAATATAGAAACCAATTCGAATGACACACATTGACCACAGTGTTATGAAAGGCTTAGCTAGAAAAGCCACTGAAAATATGAATTGATGTTTTATCTAAAGGTAATTGCTTAGTTTCATCTAAAATCTGAACTTCTAAATGTAATAAATGTAAGTGCTATGAAATATAAAAATAGGTGTTCTTGAACAGCCTAAATATTAACTAAATTATCAAAATATATGTGTACAGATGAACCAAATGTGGATTAAGTATTAATAACTGAAACAAAAAATAAACATTTTATGACAAACTATCAAATATTATCTACTTGAAACAAAGAAAGCAAGCCACCCCTTAAGAAAAAATAAAGGTGTGTATGAAATGGACTCACATAGCTAAACGTAATGACTTGCATTTCAACCAAGCAATATCCCCTCCCCCAAAATAGTAAGTCCAGTTAAACTGGGTATCAGTTTTCTTCATCTTTTCTTTAATCAGTGAAACATATTTTATCATTTACTAGTTGATCTAGTATGAGAAAACGTTTAAATATTTGAATACCAATATTTAAACTTTTGAATATTTGAATAATTTATAGTTGAATGTCTGTTATGATGGACTGGATGCCCTAATTTGTTTTACTTATAAGCAAATGACATTTTCTCAATTCTAGCAGTCAGCATCTAAATCCTGAGAAGCAGGCCAACAGTAACAATAAATTCCTTTCTTTTTTAAAATGGACACAGGCAGACATTAAAGCTCATTATTAAAACACAATTATTTTCTAAAAGGGAAAAAGGCACAAGGAGATTAGAATAACTTGCTAGCATTAATAAACAGATACTTTAAAACAAAGTGTAAAAAACAAAAAAATTTAGTAAATGAGCACAGCTATTCTTTGGATTCTCAAATTAGTGTTTTTTGATGGATCTCATCTGGTATTTTAAAAATAGGAACATTTTCCTTTTGAGACACAGGATAACGTAAAAGTGAAGTTTGAGGACTCTAAAATCAGATCATCTAGGTTCAAATCCTAATTCTGCTTCCTATTAGCTGTATGTACTTCTTTTTTTAAATGCCTGCTACAGATGAAAAAGAGTAAAGGTCCTAATTCACATACTCAAAGTTTAAAGCAGCAGCAAGTGAAACTCAGCAACTTCTATTTATCTATTTACCTGTGCAATTAACCAGTCTATCAGTTTGTTGGCCATGACCACAGATTTGTAGGTCCTTAAATGGTAATCTTTATCTCTATAAAGGAAAAAATAAAAACAAACAAACAAAAAGCAAAAATTAAGCAAGGGGATATGTGAGCACAAGAAAACATTTTCATTTAGTATCAGTATGCAACAGAAAAGTTTACCATTGTAACCTTAATGGCCCAAATTACATGCAAATAAGAGAAGTTTATTATGCATGTAGAACACCTGAAAAATTCTCCACCAGATTATACCAAGGGAAGAGACCCACGATGTTACCAAAACAGGACACCTCTTCTTTCACATTTTCTTGTATCCAAATAGATGATTACTGCTATATTAGCTGGAAATCATTTAGCTAGAAATATAGTCAGTCCACATGTAACGTTGTGGATAGGTTGTTGGAAACTGCGACTTTAAGTGAAATGAAATACTGGATGCTGTAGGAACTTAACTCTTATTTATATCAATTAGCCTATGGCAAAATTGGTTTCATTATGCATCATTTCACTTAAAGTTGCAGGTTCCAAGAACCTATTGATGACATTAAGTGAGAACTTACCGTACAACATCGTATTAATAAAATAATAATAAAATAGAATTTCTTCTCTTTAAATCACAATAGATTATACTAAAAATCTCAAAATCTGGAGAGTAAAGAAATATGCCTTTTATTCCTGCTCCTGAATGCTCCAGGAAGGCTGGATTTGCACTACAGTATTATTCACACGGCTGTGCTGTAGTGGAAAACAAGCAGGTCTGTCCTGCAGTAGACACACTGAGAACCTGTTATTCTTTTTGCCTGATCAGGTCATGGACATAGTGATACCACATCCCCAGAGAACAAAGAGGATCAACTGGCTGTCCACCTCAGACTCTCCATTCAGTAGATTTCCTAGAACTGAGAAACCATTCAAAGTTCCATTAGATACCAACCAAATTTCATGATCAGAACTGAATACCCAAGAGCAGAAATCTATAATTCATTTATTTTCCAGACCTGGATCATAAAAAAATGAAAAAGTGGCAGTCTTTATAAAATGTCAAAAATTCTAAAGTGCAAAAGACTTGAAGCGACTAATAATTACTAGCTATATTCATTGTTCTTTAAATCTGTCTCCACGTTTCTGACACCTCATCATCCATTTCATCTTGGTTTCCATAAGCATCGTAAGAAGAAAAAGCATAGTCTATTACAGACCACATGCGAGTCTGCGGCTCTTCATGCTAAGTAACTTTTCTTTTTATAAGCTGAGTTCACACATATTAAAAGCATCACTATCATACATTCCTTCTGTTTTATGGTTTTTTCCCATAAATTTTCTCTTGACAACTCAAAAACAATGGTCATTTTTAGCCAAAGAAAAATTCCTTATCAGCTCTTACAGATGCAACTTTCTTGATAAGAAATCTCATATGGCTAAAATATATTTTCAGAACACATTTTTGCCCATATAAAACCTACATATACACAGGTTACATGGTGCATTAAACATTATTGTTTTCTCTTAGTTTAGCAGAAGAGAATTTTTAAGTACCCAATTGCTATTAAGTACTTAATATTAAGTTATCCAAAATATTTATGGGTATCTGTGAAAGAATTATGGCAGAGTCAACAAATATTTATTCTTTTTCACCTTTTCCCACTTTGTGAAGCCTACTTGTGAAAGTAGATAGGGCACTTTCAGGATTGTGGGTAAGATCCTGCTTTCTCCTCCAGGACCTACAAACAGTGTGTTCTCTATGCAGTATAAGTGGGCATTCCAATATACTTAGCAATATCTGGAATCTTTATTTTTTTAAGCTTTGCATTTTCTTGGAATTACAAACCAAAGTGAAAAATAGAAACACTAAACATTTGGATTTTATAGCCAAGATTGAAAGGCATTTTTATTTATTCTGAAAATGGTACAGGCATATTTTGTTGTGGACTATGATTTAGTCAGTAAATTCCAAATAATATTTGACCATTTCAAATTAGTTTAACATTCTACCAGTTAAGGTGTATCAGTGTATATTGCAAAAGTACAATTTCCTGAAGATCTACTCTGTTAGTAATCATAATACAAACCTCAAAGTTTTCTATTGTCTTTCTAAAGAGATAAACTAAAAATTAATCCTGATTCCTCTTTTAAAACAAGTGTGCCTCTTTAGAAGGAAAAACATGATAAAGAATAAAATTATAAAATCATACTTATTAACTTCAAAATAATTCTTAATTTCCAAGTACAAAATCTTTTCTTGGGAAAAAAGATTATGAGAAGGAAAATTATAAAATAAAACACATATTCAATATTTGATAATACAATTTAATGTAAAAAGTTAATATACAAGTAATAATAATGGCAAATATGTAAACAGTATTTCCAAATCCTCTCCCAATCAATCAACTTTGCAATTTGATTTCAGTTAATATTTTGCAATTTGATTTCAGTTAATATTTATTAAATATTAACTGAAAGTGGATTATTTCAAGTGTATAATTTACCATGAACTAATGGCAAAATAATTTTAGAAATCATAGTAAAGAGTGGAAAACACTATATAATTAGAATCTTAAGAAAATGTAGGGATATTTTACAATAAATTATTCCTTAAAATAATATTTTAAAGTGAAAAAAAAAACAAAATAAGCCAACAAGTTCTAGCTGAATAATATTTACCTAAAACATAGTACAAATATTTCCATTTAAGTTTCCCAGAACTTAAAAACCAGACTCACCTTATCACTGGAGTAAAAAGGCTATGAAGACGACAATATAATCTTACACCCTACATAAAATAGAGATATATCAAAAACAAGTGAGATCACCCAAGGGACATTTCAATGAAATTTTGAAGTAACAAATTAATTCACTATCAATATTTTAGAATCATCACAAAATCTAAACCAATTTAAAAATTATTCAAATATCATGATACATCATAAAAATAATATGATTTAAATCATTAAAGAATAGGATTAAAATTGTGCTATAAATTCCTCATATATGACATACACATATACAAAGATTTTTCTAAATTATGTTTCTTAAAATATAAAATTTCTAACATAAATGAAACAAAATATACCAATACAGTAATACATCTATAATACTTGTTCATCATATATCAACAAAGTATTGTCAACTGTACAAAAAACTGGCATTACATTTATTTTACACATTTGTATTTTTTTTAATTCAAGTATTTTGACAACATGTTGCTACATGTAAAAGGGTTTTCCATGGATATAACCTTGTGAGTGATGCAGCAGTACTACTACCATTTAGAATTAGGTAAGAGAATGAAAAAACAATTGAACGTTAGAATTCTTGAAATACCAAAAATAAATAAAGAGGCTTGCTTGTATATATTGTCGAAGAATTTTCTAAACTAGAAAAATCTTTTATGTTTCTCAACTATCTTTTATCTTCTGAAGAATGACAACACGCATTCTACATTGGAGAGGTTGTGGGAGAGGTCGTTACCTTTGAAATCACGTCCTGCATCTCATTTCTTGGATAAAATGTTCCATCATCATAGCGAAATCTATATAACATCTGTTCTGGCTTGAACTGATGTTTATCAGTAACTAAGAACATAGAAATACTATATTAAAATAACCGTACTCTAAAGGGGGCAGATAAACAGCAAATAAATTTATTAAATATATATTCCCAAATACTAAAACTTTTAGTTTTACAAAAAGCGCTTGCTTTTCTAACACAGCAATACCAATCCAGTATTTTAACAGCAAGATTCGTGATAATATTTAATTAAAAATATTATAATTTCCATATAACGATTTGAGAAATAAATTGACATTTGCAACATTCAGCTAGCATAATATATGTATTTATATATGTACATGAGTATATAGTATGTATAAAGGTATACACAGTGTGTACATTTATATAAATATATGATTTTGTGTTTTCTGTTTCCTCACAATGCTACGAAGCTGAGCAAAAAGTGCCCTTCAAAGAGCAGATACTAAAAACTAGTGCATTGTGATTTGATTCTCGGTCTTGCAAATGAATTTTACCACGTATCTGTTTTATCACACTGTGATCAGGCCAAGACCACACATACACCAATCTTGACCATCTATCCTGTGTTTGGACCTCCAGAGTAGCTTAAATCAATTTAGTATCTAACTGATGCCAAAATTGTAACTGTTCTTACGTTAAGAATTGCTTTTTTACATGTCAGTTAATTTTTTTTCTTATTGGAAAACAAGAGTGTTCACTCTTTATTACCATCCTCAAGATAAGACTTTCATATTAATAAAGACTCCTATTCCCAGGACCTGATGCCTTCGCTGATGAATTCCACCAAATATTTAAAGAAGAATGAATGCCAATCCTTCTCAGACTCTTCCAAAAATAAAAGATAAACACTTCCAAAACTTATTTTACAAGGCCAGATATGAATACTACAAGAAAAGAAAATTACAGACCAATATCACTGATGAACATGGATGCCAAAATCCTAAACAAAATACTATCAAATCAAGTTCAATAGCACAATAAAATGATAATATACCATGATCAAGTGGGATTTATCCTTGAGAACTAAGGGTGGTTCAACATATGCAAATGAATAATTATGATGCATCACATTAACAGAATAAAAGATAAAAATCATACGATGATCTCAATAGAAGCAGAAAAAGCATTAGTCAAAATTCAACATCCTTTCATAATGAAAGCTCTCAAAAAATTTGGCATAGACAAAATGCACCTCAACATAATAAATATCGTATATGACCAGCTATCAGCTAACATAATACTCAGTGGTCAAAAGCTGAAAGCTTTTTCTCTAGAATAAGACAAGGATGTCTACTTTCTCTACTTCTGTTCAACATAGTACTGGAAGTCCTAGCCAGAGCAATTAGGGGAGAAAAAGAAATAAAAGACATCCATTTGGAAAGAAGCAAAATTGTCTCTATTTGTAGATGGCATGATCTTATATATAGAAAACCATATAACTTCCACCAAAAACTAATTCAGTAAACTTGCAGGATACAAAGTCAGCATTAAAATAATCAGTAGTGTCTCCATATACTAACAATGCACTATGGAAAAAAGAAATTTTTAAAATGATCGCATTTAAAATAGAATCAAAAAAATAATATATAACACTTAGGAATAACACAAGAAGGTGAAAGATCTGTACACTGAAAACTATAAACCATGAAAGAAATAATAAACTATAAACTATGAAAGAAATTAAGGAAAACACAAATAAATGGTAAGAAATCCCATGTTCATGGAAGCGAAGAATTAATATTGTTAAAATGTCCCTGCTACTCAAAGCCATCTACAGATTCAACGTGATTTCTATCAAGATTCCAAAGGCATTTTTCACAGAAATAGAAAAAACAATCCTAAAATCTGTGTAGAAGCACAAAAGACCCACAAAAGCCAAAGCAACATTGAACAAAAGGAACAAAGCTGAAGGCATGACATTACTGACTTCAGACTCTACTACAAAGCCACAGTGATAAAAACAGCATGGTACTGGATAAAAGCAGACATATAGACCAATGGAACAGAACAGAGACAAGATCCCAGAAATAAATTCACGGATTTAGGGTCAATTGATCTTCCACAAAGGTGCCAAGAACACACAATGAAGGAAGACGGTCTCTTCAATAAATGATGTTGGGAAAACTGGATACCTATATGCAAAATAATTAAATGGGACCCTTTATCTCACACCACATATAAAAATAAACTCAAAATAGACCAAAGATTTAAACATAGGATGTAACACTATAAAACTACTGGAAGAAAATATTAGGGAACAGCTTCTTGACAGTTGTCTTGGCAATAATTTTTTGGAAAGGACCCCAAAAGTACAGGCAACAAAAGCAAAAATAGACAAATAAAAATAGACAAATGCAATTGCATCAAACTAAAAAGTGTATGCACAGCAACTGAAAGAATCAATAAAATTAAAAGGCAATCTATGGAATAGGAAAAATATTTACAAACCATATATTCAATAGGAGGCAAATATTCAAAACATATAAGAAATTAATTCAATGCAATACCAAAAATACAAATAACCCAATTAAAAATGGGTGAAGAACCTAAATAAATACTTCTCAAAAAAAGAAATAAAGATGGCCAACAGGCACATGAAAAGTTGTTCAACATCTCTAATCATGAGGGAAATGCAAATCAAAACTATAATGAGATATAACCTCACACCTCTTAGGATGTCTATTATCAAAAAGACAGAAGTGTTGGTGAGGATGTGGAGAAAAGGAAACCCGTGTACACTGTTGGTGGAGATGTAAATTCATATAGCCATTTTGGAAAACAGTATGAAAGTTCCTCAAAAAGCTAAAAATAGAACTACCATATGATCTGGCAATTTTACTTCTGGGTGTGTAATTCAAAGGAAATAAAATCAATATGTCAAAGAGATATCTGCACCCCCATGTTCACTGCAGCATTACTCACAACAGCAAGATAAGAAATCAGCCTAAGTTTCCATGGATGGATGAATGGATAGATACAGAAAATATGATATAATGTATTCCATACTTGAAAATTGCTAAGAGAGTAGATCTTAAATGTTCTCACCACAAAAAAGTGATAACTATGTGAAGCGATTAATACACTAATTAGCTTGATTGTGGTGATCATTTCACAATATACACATATTTCAAAACATGTTGTATATCATAAATATTTGTCAATTATACCTCCATAAAGCTGGAGGGAAGGGGAGGGAATCTCCTACTAAATCTCTACGCTTTCTCTTTTTCAGGCTAAGTTGTTTTATACACAGTCTAATAAAAAAATGTCTGTTTTAGAAAGTAAAAACCTCAAAGTAAAAGTCAAAGAGTTTATATTTAAATATTTTCTTTACAGGGAATGCAACATTTGCAGAAGAGATAATTTGCTGCAAAGAGCTATATTTTTATGATTAGATGAAAGACTTTGACCTTTATTTTTTGCTAGAAATGTTGAAAGAGGAAAGGAAGTTGTCAGAATTCTCATTAACTACATTTGATGCATCCAGAAGAAAGTCAAAAGACTTGTTAATATACATAAACACACACATACATATGTGAAGTTTCAGCTCTTTTACCCCAGCCTGTCCAAACGTTCTACATGGCTTATGACCAAAAATTGTTTTTTAAAAAAACGTAGACAATAAAGCTTTTTGGTATCTTTTCCCCAAGCCAAGTCATACGTAAAAAAGCCTGTATGAAAGAAATATAAAATCAAGAGAAATAATGTGAAACTCTACAACTTGTTTTAAAATCAGAATTTTTTTCTCCTATGCACTCTACCTATTCCCATTTTTATCCCTTAATAATCATTGAAATAGATTGTCTTGATATTCCAAAACTCAAGAAGTTGAGCCCAAATGTTTTTGCCACAATGAAACAAGTGGTAGTCTAACCTATTCGACAGGGAGAGCTTAGCTGTAAGGCAAATGCTTCTGCCTTTGATAATGAACCTTGGGTTAATCTGCAACTCTTAGCTGTTGCCTTAGAAAAATGCTGAACTGTTCTGCGTTCAAATTTGCTCTCCCAATTTATCTAGCATGGAAAATGGGTGTATAAACTACAGTTCGGGTCCTCTAGTGAAGAAAGTCGCTTAATGCAATCTTTTAAATAATTGTGTGAGAGACCCAGGAACGTAGTGCAAATGTTTAACAACTGGCTCTCTGGGTGGTGAAGGTGGGGGGAGTAGAGGAGACATTCTGATTTGTAGCATTTGCCCATTTCTGTTGTATAAATATTCCCACTCTAGCCAATTTCAAGCTTCCAACCTAAAGTCACTGAACATGGAGTTAAAGGTGCGGTGGCACTCATTACACAGTATTTCCACTATACAAAGCAATAGATACAAATAACCTCGACAGCATAGATAATAGTAAAACATTGTAAAATAATGAGAAGGTGATACATTTTAAGAATTTTTTACAGGTCCAGCATGGTGGCTCACGCCACCATCCCAGCACTTTGGGAAGTTGAGGTGGAAGGAGTGCTTGAGCCCAGGAGTTCAAGATCAACCTGGTCAACATAACAAGACCTCATTTCTACAAATTAAAAAAAAAAAACAAATTAGCTGGGCATGGTGGCATGCACCTGTGGTCCCAACTACTCACAAGGCTAAGGTAGGAGGATCGCTTGAGCCCAGGAGGTTGAGGCTACAGTGAGCCATGATCGCACCACTGTACTCTAGCCTGGGCAACAGAGCAAGACCCTGCCCCCCAAACCCCCAAAAGAGTGTTTTACCCTTTTTGCAACATAATTTATGCACTTACATGTTTATATAATTGAATTAATAATAATTGTGTTTAGAAACTAACCAGCCTACAAAATGTATTTAATTATCAGCTCTCAGGAGCTTGGATGAGCCAACTTCAGCACACCATGGGATATAACAAATATTAACAAGATATGAGGTCTCTGAATTCTCACATAAGCGTTCCTACTACAAAGAGTAGCACTAGACAAGATGCATATTGTCAGCATACCACAGAGAAAGCATACACTGCCTCAACCCTAGAGTTCCTGCTACAGCAAGGCTTTGCTGATGGCGAAGTTCTCAATCATTGCAATGTGAATAACAGCAATAAGAGCCAACTTCTTCTTTGCTTGCTCTCTTTAAAACAGATGGTTCATTCAACTTTATTTTAGGAATTCTATTTTCACCAAAATGCAGCTGGAACCACATACTAATGATACTAGCACATTTGGCTCATATCTCTTCATTCTAATAGAATTATTCTATTAACGTGAAATTGCATAATATGTTCTCTCACCCCTAGTTTGTATGTCAACATGAACCAGCAACCTTTATTTCTTAGTAGTTTAAGTCTGTCTTTTTACTCTGTCCATCAAGAAACCCAGCTGCTCTCATACTTCCTTCTAGAAAGGCAGAAATACGCTAGGATAGGATGGGATAAGTCATTTTTGCAGGAAATACTGGGAAGAAAAACTAGCTGGTTTTCCACTGGTTAACACTAGCTACTGTAACAAACAAACCTCCCTAATATAGTGACTTATGTCGTAGAAGCTAATTTTTCATTGAGGCAAAATCCAATCGGTGGCGGAGGATGAGTGATGGTGCTCTCCTCATGCAGGGTCTAGGGTCTGACAGAGGCTCAGCCATCCTTAATGCATGGCTCCCAGGGTCACCTTGTGTTTTGTGGTTTTTCAATAGCCTGTACACTTCCCTTGTGCATCACTTTTGTGTACATGTCCTTGGCTGCAACTCAATTTCACAGCCTCCCCTTGACTGCAAGGAAAACTAAGAAATGCAATGTATGCACACCCACGAAAAACAAAAGCTAAACCAATTTGGTAAACAACTACTCAATTTCTGCCACTGATGCACAGTTCCCAGGTCAATATAAGATCTATGCGATCCTATTAAAGACAGGGTAATTATTATATATGCTTGTTAGCATTTTATGGTGTTAGTATATAACAGTCATAATGTTATTTTTACTTTTAAGTTTTTAAATGATGCTTTTAGCCTACCAGATGCTAAAAGCAGCCATATAATGCTTTTAGATGTTTTAATGATGCTAATGAAACAAGCACAAAATCATACACAATTTATAAGTATCATCTATTCACTCAAAATATAATTATTCATTCATTCAGCAAATATTTATTGAGCACCTGTATGGGATAGGAATGCCAGGCATTTGCTGTATAATAACAAATGAGGCTCTTGTTCCGATGGTGCTTATATTTTCATTGGAGGCCAGGGAAGGGATAGGGAGATAAAGAGGTAATAAACACAGACACAAGTAAAACAACCTAATAATTTCAGAGTGATAAGTACATGAAGAAAGATTTCAAGGTAAAAAAAACACAGGACATTGGAATCACAGGACAGGATGGGCTTCTAAAAGTCAAAGGGTCATGGAAGACATGAGTCATGAATACAAGGATTTTTGTCTTTTCATTCACAGCTGTCTCTACCACTTACAAAGGCTCCTGGCATAAATTAGGGATTAATAAATAACTGTTGAATGAGAAGAGCAAAAGCTAAGGTCCTAAACAGGAAGTCATCCTGGAGTGCTGAAGAAAGAGACAGATGGTCAGGGTGGCCACAGTGCAACAAGTTAGGTACAATGCAAGGTGTCAGGCTCTGACAGGAAGTCAGGGGCCCTATCTCATCGGATCTTGTAGGTCATGGTAAGAAGTTTAGGGCATGCAATAGGTCTGAACTTTTCTTTAAGTTTGTTTGTAAGCAATTAGATGGTTATAAACAGAAGGATGCTTTGATCATACCCCCGTTTTAAAAGGTCTCTTTAGCTGTGACCTGGAGAGTGTACTATGGGAGTGGAGAACAAAAGTGGAAGCAAAGGAGGAGATGACGGTGAGTAGAAAAAAGGTAAGGATGCTGAAAGGGAGAGAATTCATTGTTTAGGGACTTATTTTGGTGGTAGAGCTCACAGGGCTTGACGGCATGAGGGAGAGAAAGGAATTAAAGATGATTTCTAGCTGGGTGGATGGTGTTACCATCATGTAGGCAACACCCAGTGTGATAAGGAAAGATGGGAAAGATCTGATTTGTTTGCACAGCATCTAAGAAAGGAAATGAACATCAATATACCATAGCCAAACATCCTATTTATTAATAATTCCCTGGCTTTTTCTCCTCCCCCACAATTTACCATAGAAATTCTTTAAGCCTTTGTCCTGAGTCCCATGAACACTGCTTTCTTGGTTTTTGGTCTGTGTGTTCACTGTCAGTGTTCCCAGGAGTCTAGTACTCCCTTGAAATGATTCCAAATATGTTTCTCACCTTATATCTATCCTGAGCTTCACCCTAAATTCTCAACCACTTGCTGGCGACTCCCCACTGGCTGTCTGACACAGTCCATAGCAAAGGCTGCATCTTCTCTTTCAACCCTGCTCCTCCTCCTGAATTAGCTGTCTCAGTCATTCAGAGAAGAAGCCTCAGAATACTGTAATCTCTCTCTTCATTCTTCATCACCCACATCCAAAGAGTTATAAAATATGGTATTTTAGCCTCGCCAGCATCTCCCTGTGGGTTTTTTCATGCCCATGGACACAGACCTGCTAAAGCCCTTGTCCTGCCACTCCTGGGTGCAGCAGGGCCTCCTGAGGGGCCTGGTGCTCTGCAGTCTTGAACCTCTCCACTTCAGGCTCCATGCGGCTGCATCTCATAGCTGTGGACCTGAGTTCTGATCATGGCTCTGCTTAAAAGCATTCATCAGCTCCTGGCCCCCTTCGGAATAAGCTGACATGCCACAGCAGGAGACTTCAGATCTTCTGGAATCCAGACTCTGCCTGCCTTTTTGCCACACCTCCCCTCGCCAGTATGTTCATCCATGGACCCACGTGAGGCTCTGTGCTGGTCCTCAAAGAAGCCACCACAAACTCACCCGCCACTGTGCCGGAGTGCTGTTATTTCCTCCGGGTGGAATGCCCTTCTGCCCTGTGGTGCCTGGCAGAGTTCTATTCATTCTGCAATGCCCAGCATCACTGTCATGTCCCATCCTCCATGAAGCACTCCCGGATACTCTAATTATTATAGAACTAACCATCCCTTCCTCCACAATCCCACTTCTCTATTTTCTAACACTTGCCTGTATTGAAGCTCTTCATTTTAAGGTTAACAAATATAGCCCTATAAACCCACACTCCCTGAGACACTGTTCTACGTGTATTAAGTACTGAAAATGTTGTTAAAAACAATAAGCATCCTATGAGGGGAATTGTAAACTAAACTGATGAATGGGATTAAGATACATATGGTGAATAAATGTATTAAATAAGTAATTAGTAAAGTAATTACCATGGTGAATGATTCCATTTTCTAATAATGCTTGTCCCAAGTGCACACCTTCCTCAGGCCTGTGAATCTCTCCAATTTCCAACAGCCATGACACAAATTCGCTGCAACAGAAAGCCAGTGAAAAAGCTAAATGCTTAATTTTTTCCCCAGCAAGTCTTTCTACACCATCCAGTCATGAAGCAACAATGAAAGGAATCTCAAAATATAAAGGAATATTCGCAACGCATTTCAACAGATTATTTTTTCACATATGTAAGGCCTACAGCCATTTAAGTTGAACTCTATTCTACAAAACCCATGTCTGTACATTCAGACATTACTAAACTATACTTAGTTTTAAACTATTCAACTTGTTGAGACCTCTAATAAACACAAAGTGAACATTTTAGAGTAGTTTTAATTAAAAGGTTACCATTAACATAAAGGCAAATGCGGGACTAAAGGATTGCAACAGATCCTAAAGATAGCTGAAGTCAGAACTGAATAGAGTAGTAATAACTTAATATAAAGAGCTAAACTGTCTTTAATGTGGTTCCCAGGCACAGAGAACCAGTGAGTTTAAAGATCCAGGAAGGAAGAACAAAACAAAACCGCATGTACCATGTGGTAGGTGGGATTCTACAGAAATCTTCTCACTGCCCTTCCACCACACCAAGATTCCCTCCCCTTGGTTTTTCAATTTAATTCTAATCTAGGTATTGCTCTGAAGGGATTTTTGCATGTGTAATTAAAATCCCAAGTCAGCAGACTTTAAAATATGTAAATTATCCCAGTGGGCCTGATTCAGGGAGTGGAACCCCTTGAAGCAGAGTTTTCTCAGGCTAGTGGCATGAGAGGAAGTCAGAGAAATTACAAGCTTTAGATGTGCCACTGCCAGCTCTGAAGATGGAGAGGTCCTGGTACCAAGACATGCAGCCTGCAGAAGCTGAGAGCAACCCTGGGCTGGCAGCAAGGAAACAAGGAATTCATTCTTGCGGCCTCAAGGAGCTGATTCCTGACAACCACCTGAATAAGCTTGGAAGTGAACTTCTCCCCAGAGCCTCAAGATAAGAGCCCCGTCTGGCCAGCACCTCGATTTTGGGGTCGTGAAACCGTAAGCAGAGAACCCACTTGAGCTCTCCTGGACTGCTGACTGGTGTTGTTTTAAGCTGCTAAGTATATGTTCATTTGTTATACAGCAATAGAAAACTAATGTACACCAAAAGACATAGAAAAGTTTTACTACATTGTTTTAAAAATGTAAAATTACTTGGTAAATTCATTATTGTATCTCATCTGTCATCCATAAGGAATACTCCAGCACAGAACCATCCATCAGAATTGTCTACCACACACTGCTGCAGCTGTGAAGGCCACAGTGGATTATAGGTTACATCTGTCACCATTGCAGGGCAGCCCCAGGCATCATAGATAATAAGGATGATGTTTTGTATCACTTAGGAGAGCCTCAACTATGTAGCGATTAAAAAAAAAAAAAGGTCACATGGTATCATTAAGAGCACACTAAATACAGAGACATTTTACAAATAAAAAATATTACGTTGCTCATGTTTTAAAAGTCTAACATTTGAACTTTTATATAAACTATTGAATTTGTTGTAGACTGGTTTTCCTTTTTTGGCTAGAGAAACAAAGCTATGGACTGCATCAGGAAATTATTTCTTCATTAATTTCAAAAACAAAAGCAAGAAAAATGGCTAATGTCAAATAATTGAGGGACATAAAATTCTAAAAATGGGTTGTCTAGACTACAAAAATACTTTAAGGCAGACAAAGTTGTTAATTTTTTTATTCTTTTGTTAAATAAGAACCATTCAAAACCATTCGTTTTCTATTGCTGCATAACAAATTCAAAAGAAAAATATAAGAAAAGGTGAAACAAAGTGTAGCAGTTAATATCACGTACTTTGCCATAATACAATGGGGACTCAGATCCTGTTTCTGTTTCCACTACTTGCGTGGCCATGAGTTCATGAATTTAGCTCTTTAAACCTCAGCTTCTTCATCATTAACACAGAGATAATATTAAGAATATCGGGCTGGGCAAAGTGGCTCATGCCTATAATCCCAGCATTTTGGGTGGCTGAGGCAGGTGGATCATTTGAGGTCAGGAGTTGGAGACTAGCCTGGCCAATATGGTAAAACCCTGTCTCTACTAAAAATAAAAAAAATTAGCCAGGCATGGTGGCATGCACCTGTAATCCCAGCTATTTGGGAGGCTGAGGCAGGAGAATCACTTGAACCTGGGAGGCAGAGTTTGCAGTGAGCTGAGATCGTGCCACTGCACTCCAGCCTGGGTGACAGAGTGAGACTCCATCTCAAACAAACAAACAAACAAACAAACAAACACAAAAAAGAATGTCAATGTCATAGTGCAGCCAAAGGATTAAATGAGATGACAGATGTCAGGAACTCAGCATGGGGCCTGGCACATAACGAGCTTTACTAACTTAGTGGTTGACAAGTGGGTTGAGATGGTTGTTGTGTAACTAAGGCATAATTCTCTAGTCTGATGGCACTAGATTCCTGAAAATGTCAAATTACAATGAGGGAAAGAGCCAATTTAAATATTGCTATAAATTGGAAATCTTTTTAAGAGTGAGAGGTCAAGAGCAAAGGGACCCAATGAGTGGCTTTATCATTGGGCCTACTCAGGGAATGGGGAAATTCCATCAACACTCTGCTGAAGGACAAGGATCCACTCAGAAATGAGCTCAAACTTGTGCTGTAAGCAGCAGTAGTGTACTGTTATGGAAAAGGCCACAGTAACCTAACATTTACTGAGTTTCTCCTACCTATCAGGTGCTCTGGGAGAAGCTTCATATAGCATCACAATGAACTTGCACTATTCCCATATGACATAGTGTAAGTGAAGGGTTAGCAAAACCTATTCTTCAATAAGAACAAACTTGACCCTGGGCTAACTTTCTATAATAGCTATGCTCCCCTATACACCTGAAGAAGGTAGGGTGTCAACTGCTAAACTAGGCAGCATTGCAATGATAAAAATGACCCCTGGTAGCTAATTTGCATACCTATAAAAACCTACTGGGAAGCCATAACTTGAAGTCACTCTCTTGCAAATGGGCATATCCCAGTGAGGACCCTGAAAGTTATGCCCATGGGGTGGGTAAAAGAGATACTGTTGTTTTGCTGCACAGGGCTTCTTTGCCAAGATAAATTCACATCTTCTCTTTCCCTTGCACAAGAGCTACTACCACCTAAGAGGTACCTACAAGCAACAGTATAGCTCACTGGCAGATGTGTAGCCTGGTGGGAGGATCACTCTTAGTGAAGAAGAAAGCCAGATGCTGCTCTGCAGGCAGAGGGTTTCCTGAACTATAGATTTCTGAGCTGGGGGTTAGGGAGCATATTAGCCCTTTTTCATACTGCTGTAAAGAACTTCCCTGAGACTGGGTGTGTTAGTTCATTCTCACACTATTATAAATAAGTATCCAAGACTGGGTAATTTATAAAGAAAAGAAGTTTAATTGATTCACAGTTCTGCATGGCTGGGAAAACTCCAGGAAACTTACAATCACGGCAGATGGGGATGCAGGCACACCTTACATGGCAGTAGGTGAGAGAAGGCGAAGGAAGGAGGAAGAGCCCCTTATAAAGCCATCAGATGGGCCGGGCGCAGTGGCTCACGCTTGTAATCCCAGCACTTTGGGAGGCCGAGGCGGGTGGATCACGAGGTCAGGAGATCGAGACCACGGTGAAACCCCGTCTCTACTAAAAATACAAAAAATTAGCCGGGCGTGGTGGCGGGCGCCTGTAGTCCCAGCTACTCGGAGAGGCTGAGGCAGGAGAATGGCGTGAACCCGGGAGGCGGAGCTTGCAGTGAGCCGAGATTGTGCCACTGCACTCCAGCCTGGGTGACAGAGTGAGACTCCGTTTCAAAAAAAAAAAAAACCATCGGATGTCATGAGAACTCACTCACCATCATGAGAACAGCATGGTGGAAGCCACCCACATGATCCCATCACTTCTCACTAGTTGCCTCCCCTGACACTTGGGGATTGCAATTTGGATTATAACTCAAGATGAGATTTGGGTGGGGACACAGCCAAACCATATGAGGGAGGCAGAGGTAGCCTATGATTATGTTGTGTGTTCCCATCGCTGGTTAAAAAGACATCCTAGTGAGCACTGTAAGTAAACTCTACCATCATCTCCATGTTTTCAGAGCAAATGGAAACTTAACTATCCCAAATCACACAACAGATTGGTGGTACTACTAGGAACTGAACAGATAAGTTTGATTGCAGTCTAGACTGTAAACTACAACTCCAGTCTACTTTATAAACTTGGGCATTGGTATTCACTAACTATATGAAATTGTTAAGCTCCCTGATCCACAGTTTCTGTATCTTTAAAAAAGTATAATGGTATTTAACTCCTACCTAAGTATGTATTCCAGCACTAGAAATAATGTATAGGAAGAAGCCAGCAAAGGCTGGCCTAAAAAGAGCTACCTGAAGGCAGCTAACCTTCCTTCTGGCCCTGCACTAATTAAACCAGCCAGGGATCCCACTTAATGCTGTCCAAAGGAACCAAACAACACTCAGTCACTCTTTTCTACTCTAAAAACCAAAGTGACCTCTCTGCGTATTGCTTGCTGCCTCTCTCTTCACATGACCCACATTTTCAGACTCTTCACCTACACCCTTTATCCTGAGCCCAGCTGCCTAAATTCTAAATTAACTGCTAGTTCAGACTGTCTCTTATCTTCCCTGTCTTTCTGATTCTGACTTTCAGGCCCATGTATATACATGTCTGTGCCCAACCAGTCATCCTGTCCCCTGCAGGCAAACCTACCTGCCTGCCACTCCCTGCCTGGCCCCAACCTCCCTTTCCCCCAGGATCATGACGTATCAGAAATCTCAGAAGTCATGAATGAATGGACGGATGCCTTAAGTTTCCTGGTCATGATCCTGGCTCTCTGTCCATTCCTTCATCCTGCTACAGCTCAGGAAATGGCAACTGTAAAGAAGTTTTCAAAAGTGCCTAAGGGAATATTTTTAAAGGAAAACTAATTGAAGGAAAGTTAACAGGTGAGATAATGAGAATGTAAAAGAAAGTCATGCACCCAAACTCCCAACCCTACCTTCCAAGAAAGCATTTAGGGAACGTAGTCAGTTTCCTTTTTCTGTCTTTGATCAGATTTCCTTGTCTGCACATCATTTTATAAAGTTTCTCACCCTGTTCAGAGATCATGACCCAGGTATCTTGCTCCATTCCTAATTTTAAACCTATCAAAAATGAGAGAAAGGAGAGGTAACTGAAAATTCTCTTCATTCATTCATTCAGTTACGGCTTCATTAAGCAAGCATTTGTTGCAGGTCTACCATGTGTGGGGGGTTGTGGATACAGAGCTCTGTATAATAGTGCCCTGGTGTTCAAGAAGCTCAGGGGCTAGGGAGACCTGCAAGGCAAGATCCCCAGGGTATATGTCACCTTTGTGCAAATTGTGCCCCAAAGGCATAAAGCTTTACCCAGGGGAGTAGGAAGAGCTGCTGAGTCTCAGCTTCCATTGGGCCCTGGACCAGGCACCCTTGCTCAGGGTTAGATCAGCAGAACTGGACAGAGCAGCCCTAGAGAGAGTTCTGGTGGAAAAAAATAATGTGATATAATAGAGGCATACTCAGCCTACCTCACCTCTCCCTGAGAAATGTTAAGAAAGGTTTCACAGAAGGGACCTGTCTTGAATGCACAGGTATGAATGGGAATTTCTAGAGAAAGCAGAGCTAACTCATTTGAAGCAACTTGGAGGCCCGGAGCCATGGGTTTTAAGAGAAAAGATAGGAGATGTGCTGGTAGGATAGCCAAGATCCTCGCTCAACCTGCAGTTTCAATTTATTTCATTCCTTAGGTACTGGGCATGCGGCTAAGTGTTTTAACCAGTGGGAGGAGAAAGGTAGGGTAGTGAAGGAAAGAAAGTTGTGTTGCTTTGGAAACAAAGCTCAGAGGACAGTGTGGGGAACAAACTGAAGAGGGAAAGATTTTAAAAGAGGGACAGTGTCAGGAGAAACCTCAAAAGTTCAAGCAAGTTCAACTCACTGCAAATAAGGGTAGGGCCATAGGGCAAAGAGGATGAAGTTGAGAAATAGGAGGCGTTATTGATAAGATATAGGTTAAATGTGGGCATGGAAGAAAGAGAAGAAATCAGATGCCTTCCGGGCTTCTGATGAGAGTGACTGAATGGAAGCAGGGAGGCGTATTGGGCAAAGGCATCCAAGTAACCAGGAGCCCGGTGGGCACCGAGTATGCCTAGTGTGGACATTCAGGTGGGAGTCCAGGACTCCAGTGAAAACATGAGCATGCTCAGGGGAGAGGACAAGGCTGGACATAAAGTTGAACAAATCGGCAGTGTAGAAGTGGAAGTTAATCTGATGGGAACAGATAAGCCAGGCAAGGAATCTAGTTAGAGAAAAACAGCACCAAGCTAAAATCCTAGGAACACTGGCACTTAATCAGGACTGATGAGGAGCTGTTGCAGAAGAAGGAGAAATATTTGTATTATTTTTAGTCATCTAGCTGCAAAATTTCCTTCCAGGCCTTTATTTTTGACAATGCTGGAGCCATTAACATTTGTCTTTATTCATAAATAATCCCTTAAGAATGGAGTCTAATAAAGATAAATATAAAGATAAAGATCATAAGCAGTTTTAGAGAATGTGCTTTTTCTCTTGTTTGGGGTTTTTATTTTGTTTTGTTTTTTTGTCTTGGGTGCTTAAAGAAAAAAAGGTTCAACTTGATTGAAAGCTTGATTCACCTTTTAACTATTTGTTTGCTATTTGAATTGACTGCTACATTCAACAAAACTTAGAGTCAGTCATGTATTCATAAACTTTGTTTTAAAATTTTCTATTTGGTTCTTCATCCAAGATCAACCAAAGGAGTATTTGAAAATGCTTTGGAAATTCTACAAGTATGTACCATGAATATTTCAATCAAGGTAGCAACTTTGCATATTCTTCAGGGGAAAACATCTGAAGATGGAAGAAAGAGTTCCTTGTGTTCTGAAATTTCATTACCAATGAGGTGTTTTATTCTTGGGTCTCTAGAAGTAATCAACAATGTCATGCTTCTTAATTAAGAAATCAATTGTTAATTAGTAGAAATACAAGCACGTTTATTTCTGAGCTGAATTATAGAAATATGCCTTTTTGCAGATAAACTTCACACAAGTGAATATAGCCAGGCCAAATTCCTTTTGCAAATTTTTCTAAAAGCATAAAACAAATTCGAGCTAGGCCTCCTCATATGAACAAACAACTAATTGGGTTACATTATATTATATTCAAAGACCTAACAATTTTTAAAAGTTTGTATAAATCCAAAGTGCTTTAATCTATAATTAGGAAGCTAACATATTGGGTCTAAGAAATTTCAGTGTTGTGTTAAGTATACGGAGAACAGCTGGAGGCTTTACAACACTGCATTATGTTACTGAAGCTTGTCACTTAAAGAAAAATTTGGTAATGCTGCTTTAGAAATAGCAAGAATAAAATGAAAAGAAAATTGAACAAATTTTCTAATTAAAAAAACTATTTAAAAGACACTACCAGCCATAATATAATTATTTTGCTAACTATATAAGTGTTACATAACAATTTCGTAAGTATCAAATAAGTCTTTCAGTATGAGGCTCACGTCACGTAGTATTAGGTTGGTGGAGAAGTAATTGCTTTCAATGTCAAAACCGCAATAACTTTTGCACCAACCTAATAAATCAAGCGACCATCAAATACCTTTCCACTTTCTCATGTTTTCCCATTATCTACTCTTGTGCTAAGTTAGAATCTTCGCAAAGTATAACAGCGCTCAATTCATACACCCACCTTTCCGCCGTTCTCTTTCTTTCAAAATAGCTTCAAACCATTCATGCTTCTCTTCAGGCGTTTTTGCCATACAAACAAACCATTTATTTTTTGCTGTGTTATGTATCTTCCATCCATTAACAACAATGTGTCCACTGCTATGGAAATCAGCTGTAAATTAATGGGTAAAGGCAAATTAAAAAAATGTAATACACAATATTATTATATCAACACTATCATTCAATACACAAAATTTCCAAAACCACTGAATTGTTCAACATATCTTTGCTTTACATATGTATATTGAAAAACATAAACATTTAAAAATTTTAAGAATGCTTTTATATTGGATGCAGTCAGTTCTCAATAATGGACATTTCTATCTCAGAGTGTTAATATATTACATGAAATTAAGCACTACAAACTAATTAACACTTATATGCTCTATGCTCAAAAATACTGTCAAAGTTTCTAAAGCAATAAAAGAATAACATGCAAGGTATTTTCTTCTCAAACATTCAAGATGTCTTATTTATTTTATCTTTCTAATATTTCTTTGAAACAGCATTCTAGGCTTCAGAGACAGTCTATGTCCCATGGAACAATTTTCTATTATTTAATGAACTGCACACTAAGGATTAACCAATGGAACACAGTAAGAGTGTAATTACCTAAAACTGCAATAAATGGAAACACACAGACGCCAAAGCGTTATCATCATACATGGTCAAGACATATACTCTTTAAAGCCACTTCATTCCATTTAAGTCACATAAATAGAAACTTATACAAAATTTTTGAAGATAAATTGACATTTAATTGTCTTTTTTGATATCTCACTATAATTTTGGGTAAACTGTCCTGCTGGATTTGAAAATGTCAACAGCAAACCCTATACTGTAGCTCTCTGGCTAACAGCAGGTAGAGAATAGTGACATAACTTGCAAACGACCTTTACTGGCATGACAGTCCCTGCAAAGCAAACATCCCAAGATGGAAAAATCTATGACAGAGGCCTGAGTCAGCACCTGTACCAATTAAAGTGACCCTTTTCATGTGTCTCTCCTGAAAGTCATTCAGCAGCAAAGGCCAGTGTTGAGGAGGTAAGCCACAAGAAAGTTAAAGGTGGTTTAGAAAATGACTTTGTGGCACTTTGCTTGTTTTGTTCTTTTTTTTCCTCAGATGATCTATTTTATTAAGTTTTTGAGTAGAAACAGATGTGCTTGGCACTCATTCTCCCAAAATCTGGTTCCCATAGTCTTTTTCATTAGCTCCAAAATCACTACACATTATATAAGGTCAGACTAATAATACCACAAATCCATTATCAAATGATGCTGTTCAGTTGTGGAGTCTTTAAAGCTTCCAGATTACTTTTGAGTCAAAATAGAATGACATTAGACATTAGTCTGTATTTTATATAGGTGCCATAATCCATGAATAATCAAAAATGACTTCTGATAATACAGAGATTTAAACTGGCCGATACTTCCCTCCCAAAAAATTACAAGCAATTTTTAAAAAGATTTTTTGTACTTTTATTACCTTTATGTGTTTAATTCATGTTCCCACCCTACACAAAGTAGGAGAACTTCATAATTCATGTCAGATAAGTATTCATGAGCATTAGTAGGAAAACAAGAATATTACTTCATAATTACAGTGCAATCCCCCCTTAATATCTATAAAAATAACCAACTGAGAAATTATGATAAACTGGTGGGAAAAAATTCAGAAATTCTCAAATTCTACACGTTTAGAACTCTTCCCCCAACCCCTAACCACATGTAACCTAACAAGACCAGAATCACATACAAGCCCAAGCTATTTTTCAGGCTGTCTTCTCTCTGTTCAAGTCAGGCCATGATTAGCCAAGTGAACCTTGCACCTGCAGCTTAAAAGATCTCACATGGCCACTCAAGTTATTATACCTTTAACCATTACTCTGCATAAAGAAAACCACGGTAGCCAAATGCAGCCTAGAGTCCTAAACACTGGACTTACTCTAAAATGAACACAGTGTAGCCCTCCCACAGAGCACACGGAACACAAGTTCATGTGCCAAAATCATCCGGGTCATGCTCCTGCCACTGCACAGGTGTACCCCGGGGCCAGCCATCTCTATAACAGGGGGTTTTCCTTCCTCTCTTTCCTGGATTGAGTCTGGTCACTGGCCTCTTCACACCCTGCTGGCCGTCCCTCAAATATTTTTCATCAGGCCACTTCTTAGCTCAAAAGCCACCCATTGGGTGTCTCACCGCTGAATCAAGTCAAAACTACATGTAGACTTTGCTTTAAAGATTCTTCCCAAAACAACTCAACTCTGTCTAACTCGTTCTATTTTCCACTACGTTCTAATGCGTTCCCACCATGCTTTTCTTGTCTGCTGCTTTCCTGGCCGTCCTGTGAATACTTACATATTCCCCAAGCTGAGTTTTTCATCAAGCTACCCCACTCTCCTCTCTGCCTCACAGATTCTTACTCCTCTTGAAAGTGGACCCATCTCCTCCATGAAGCCTGGCTTGACCAATTGAGCCTGTGCATACAAATTTCTTTTGGAAAGCACATAATTCAACTCAGAATCAGATAAGTGAGCATGTGATTGATCACACGTGGCTATTGTTTCAATGTACAGAAACAAAGATCATTAGCTGACTGTAAAATCTACTAATATAGTTTGGGTCTGTGTTCCTGCACAAATCTCATGTCAAATTGTAATCCCCAAAGCTGGAGGTGAAGCCTGGTGGGAGGAGATTGGGTAATGGGGAAGAATTTCCCCTTTGGTGCTGTTCTCATGATAGTGAGTGAGTTATCGTGAGATCTGGTTGTTTAAAAGTGTAGAGAACCTCCCCCACCCCTCTCTCATGCTCTGGCCAGGACGACATGCCAGCTTCCCCTTCACCTTCCACCATGATTTTAAGTATACTGGGGCCTCCCCAGCCACATGAACTAAACAGCCCACAGAACCGTCATCCAATTAAACCTCTTTTCTTTATAAATTACCCAGTCTCAGGTAGTGATAGCAGTGCAGGAATGGACTAATACATCCACTGTCTCAAATAACAGCTTAATTGCTGCACTAATATTTTAAAAGAACAGCTTGTGTAAAGTAATTTCAAATGAAGAAATAATGTTCCTTTTTAAAGTTTATATGCTAGCTAATTTCTATCACACCAATTTTAAAAATTGTAAGTAATTTTAAACATATATATATATGCACATACATAAACACACATATACAATTGAATACACATACCACAGGCCTCAAAATGCAGTATACATACTTCATAATAGCATCAAAATTACCAAATATTATACAAAATAAGCAATTGCTTCTCATTTTTTCAAAAGATAGTGACATATAAATAGCTTCACAATTTTAATCATAGCACATTGTTCAATATATTCATACTTCAAAATAAAAATTAAACTTATCCCTAAAGAACACCCTCACTAAAGTCATTAAAAAGTCCAACACTGCTTTGTACTTAGTCAGAATTTTGTTTAAAAAATTTAAATGGAAGAATAATTTATTAAATGGCAAATGCAGGAATTTCCAAGTTTCAATGGATCTAAAATATTAATTTTATAGGAAGAATAGATTTTAAATTGCCATTCTTTAAATGTGGAATATCCAAATTCAACAGTCTTTAGTCACTGATTTCTTCCAAAAACAGAAAAATCCAAGGGACAGACCTGAACAAGTCACGAATTACTTCAAGCTATACAGTTTGCAAATTCCTTGCTCTTATTTCAGTACAGTTTCATATAATGAGATGGGATTTTTCCAAAACTGATACACTGTAAATCTCAGTGGATGTGCCA